>NC_058166.1:6358899-6380899 GCF_020080835.1 Cotesia glomerata | reverse complement strand
AAAGTTAACTGTATCTATCAAATTTATCTTAAATTTTACGCAATTATTTTTAATATATGCTATTATTGGTCTAGTTTTAATTATACTTTAAATTTATTCTACTACTTGTATTCTGCTACAAATTTGGAAAAATTTTCTGTTATATGTATTTCGAAACTTTATTTTCAAGTAATTTCTTAGCCGTAAAAGATAATTTAAATCTATATCGATAATTTAAATGGATGTTAAAGCTCACATAATTATCTCAGATTAATTTTTTTATTTGCCCACTTTTAATAATTTTTTTTAATTTCTTTGGTGGGTAAAAAAATTTTACAAAAATCTGGAAAACGGTTGACCCCAAAGGCCATCGCTGCAACTTCCCACTAATTACATATCTAAGCGCTTAAAATTGCACTTATGACGTTTTTGAACTCTTCAAGCTCAAAAGTACAAATTATGTGTTATTTGAAGCACTCCGAGCTCAAAGAGATAGCTTTTCTATGCTTTCGAGCTCAAAAGTCTGATAGAAGTTTCATATAACACTATTTTTTGAATCTATGCTTTCGAGCTCAAAAATCTGATAGAAGTTTCATGTAACAGTATTTTTTGAATTGTCAAACCACTTGATCAGACCGAATATTTTGGAGAAATTTGAAAAATTAACTTTTTCCGAATTTTTTCGACAACGATAACTCACAAACCTATCAATCGATTTTCATGTTCTTGGTGGCGATCAACGTGGTTTTTCTGGGTCTAATAATTATTCCATTTTATCAACAATGATCAGAAGGAAATTGTCGAAATTATGTGAAAAAAACACTTTTTTCAAGATTTTTTTTTTTTTCGATAACTCTTGAATGAATCAACCGATTTTGACGGGACTGGTGACAATCGACGTGATTTTTTGAATTTAAGAGCGAATTAGTTTTTGGAATCCATTGGTGGAGCCGTTTAGAAATTATTCCCAAAATACGATTTTTTTTTTATTTTATTTTTGAGATTTCTTAAAATCCAGCGAATCGAATCGATTCAAATTTTCTCAAAATTTAATGGCAATGATACTCTTTGGATTGACACCTATTTTGAACCGATTGGTCAAGCCGTTCAAAAGTTATAACAGGCATAAAGTATATACACACACACTCACACACGCACGTACACATACAGCTGCAAGGACAGCATCGCAGGAATAGTCAGGAAAGCTTCCTGTGACCTTAAAACGTCGAGATATGATAATAATTAGATTTTTGCAAAACGGGGTAAAACCAATAACTTCCCGAATTTTGAAAAATTTTTAATTTTCTTAGCGAGAAGTAAAAAAATAATAAACTAAAGAATCTTCGGCTTTTAACATTAAGTAACTTTTATATATTACAAATCCCACTTTGCAATAGAATTTCTACAAAATAATAGAAAATTATATAGATGAAATTTTATTGAGAATTCAATAATCCCCTCTTATAATTTAAATGAAATCGACTCTCATAATTTTTTTAGCCATAATTTAGATGAAAAATATGAAAATATATCATGTAAGCCAACTATTCGTAACGTGGTCAACATATCATAAGCATGGAAATATATAATTCTATAGGGATTGAGAAAGATGACCTCGACGCCACTTGCCGAGAAAAATGTAAAGCAAAGTGATGGCAGCTAGTATACAAAACAATAACAAATTTACTAAATTAATTATTTTTTTAATTTAATTAAAATAATTTTTCGTAATGTCTTCTTCAAAAGTATCATCAAGTTATTGTATTCCACTGAAAATTAAAAAAAAAAATTTAATTCTAGATTTCGATATTTTTTACATGATACTGAAATCAAAAGACATCATCTTACAACTTTTCAGATTTTTATAACAATTAAATTATGATGAAAAAATTTAGTAAAAAAATTCCAAACCTTGAAATTTAAAAAACTTATGTGTACAAATTTTCAAAAGTATTTTTTTTATCATAATTGATTTGTTATAAAAATTTAAGAAATTATTAAATGTCGGCTGATCTCAGTGTCATTCTTTTAATGAAAATTAAATTGGCTATCTGAAAATTTTTTTTATTAAATAAAATTATTACGAAAAAATCAAAAGAAAAAATTTCACATGTAGAAGATTTAAAAATTTGTACGTGAAATTTTTTAAAAGTATTTTTTTACTTGCAATCTAATTGTTAAAAAAAATTTTAAATTGTTGATCGTCGGCTAATTTTAGTATATCTTTTTACGAGCTTTATATTTAATTATGAATTTCGTCAATTTATAAACATTAAAAATAATTTTTAAAAAACTTCGACATAACCAGATTTAACATATTTTAAATATTTTATGAAATAATTGTAATAATAATTAATAACTGACATAAATTTTTATACTGTAAATATCATAATAATAAAGTTAGCCGACGTTTTTAATTTTTTGATTTTTTTTTAATCAATAAATTAGAACAAAAATATCTTTTTTGAAAATTGCACTAACAGTTTTTAAAGTTTCTCACAAGTGTTATATCCGGCGTCGCCTCATATAACACTCAGGGTCTCTGCCTCACGACGAAAAGTGCAGCGCTTGCACTTTGAAGGACAATCGGACGGACAACACCTCGATCACGCCTTGAGCACACCGTGTCCACGTTCTGTCAAACTTGCAAATTTTAGACCAATAACAAAATTCAATTCCCTTCCAAAAGTCGCGACCCGAGTGCTTAAAAACCCTAAGCACCGCGGGACGCGCGTTCAATCTTTTATTAAAGAATACGAGGGAAGGTATCCTCGTAGAGCCCGTGTGTGTCCTTGTACCGCGTTACGTACGAGGCAGTATAAAGCACTAGGTCGCTTATACGAAATTCTAAATTCACTATTCTCTCTTTTGATTCTTTAAATTATATCGTCTACGAATCGCGTCAGTGTGCTCTTCGAGCAGGATCGAGGGCCCCGTTGTCCGTAGTGATATCTTTCTCTAAATTCTAACTTTTCGATCTATTAATTAATTTAAAGGCGGATCTAAGTATCCGCCTGAGTCGTTACTCTGTTCATGAACTCATAATAAAACATTCTAAATCATAAAATATAGTTATAAGTGAATAGTTATTAAGTGAAATATTGTGCATTGAGTGCGTCTCGCCCGTAGGGCGGCTAAATATTGAATAAACAGTAAAACTCCGAATATCGTGGAATCCATCATTTCTAAGATTAGTTCCTGAACCTCTTTCATCACATCGATCTCAACCACGAGAGAAGGAAGAGAAACCAGTCCAGGATCTACCGATCGACAGCTCAAACTTCAATCAACAACAAAATTCGTAAGGGACGAAGGTAAGTTCGGTTTCTGTAATCGACTTCTCTTTAAATTCACCGTTAGGAACCCTGGTTACCAGGAGGCGTTCGAAATCCACATTAAAAATAAAACTCTTGTAGTTTATCTACAAGAGAAAATCTATCGAAAGGCGTGTCCGAGCCTCCTCAAGGCCCACTCTACAAATAATTATTTAATTATAATTAATTCGGACATAACAGATTAGATTTTTGGTGGCAGCGGTGGGATACGAACGCATCCTTTCGGCTTACCACAAACGGAAGTTCTATTTAAAAATTTTCAAAATTCTTTAACTTTTCGAAAATTTTGGCAAAATTGTCACTCAAAATTTAGAAAACGGAAATTCTTTTCCCTTATGAACTGATCGATCCTTTAAATACCGTCTTTATTTCAAATTTCGTTCGATTTAGGGCGTTGGCTCATAAAGTTTAAAATTTTTTTTTATTCCGAGTAAAACACCGTTTTATTATTTCTTTATTAAATTTTTGCTTATAAAATTTTTTTGCTGATTCAGTCATTCCAGTTGATTAGTACAGTCATAATCTCACTCTTTAAACTCACCGAGTCCTTTAATAATTAGTTTTGCTAACGCAAAAATCAGCTCTCAAAAATTTTAACTTTCGAAATATTGTAATGTTAGACTAGGGCGTCGGCCCTCAACAAAAAAAAAAAAAAATATTTTTTTATTTGCTTTAAAACATTATTTTAATCATTCCTTCAATATTATTTTATTATTTTAATATTAGACTGTTGCATTTAAAAAGGAATTTTGCTGACTAAGGCTTTTAGTTCCTTAACGCGTCATCCGTTGAAATTCCCGTTGCAACACACTTAGCTATCGCGTTTCAATTTTGCTGACGCGAAAAATTATTTTCAAGTTCATCCTCATCTTATTATTTTTATCTTATTATTTTTATCATATTAACAGCTGTGAACCAGTGCTGATTAAACTCTACGATTTGCTTACGGGGTTCTGCTGCAATACCAGCAGTTCCTTCACCCGAAGGTCATTTGGAAACTTCATTTTGCTGAATAACGAGCAACGAGGATCGTTCTCGAGGTTGATTCTTCGATTTAGTAAATTGTGGGTTTATTCTTTACACCCTTGCGACACAAAATCTCCTTCTTGGAATTTTGCTGCTGTCTATCGAGCAACAAAACTCTATTGGAAAATTTTGCGAGCTACACAACACTTTCCTTTTTTCGCTCCCCTCTTCGTTATCGAACTTATGACGTGCTAACTATAGCACCAATAAAAATATATATATTAATGGTCCGACACTCGCGAAGCGGTTTTAAATTTCAAATTCGAAAAGCTTACTCAGACTTCTTTAACGGTCAAATTTACCACCGTCCCTTAATAGAATCGCGTTATTGGGAAGATCCTACCTTCGTTGCCCCGTCCTCTTCGGTCATAAGGAAAAGGAAATTCACAACTGAAAGTGAACAGAAAATTTGTATTAAAACGTCGTTAAACGGGGCTCCATCAACGAGTAAAGAGAGAAGACCGTTTCCGAAACCGAGCAACGCGATCCCTATTGAAGTTTACACCAAAGTCGTCAACTGGATAAATCAGATCCCAGTCATCCAATTAAATTGTCTTGTCAAAGAAACGCCATCTAAGAAGCCTAGGATAATAAGTAACATCCCAGCTCCAGCCGGACTATTTAAACTACCTCTTATTCCCAACTCGAATAAAGCCAACAGCTATGGCACCTCCAAATCCAGAACAAGTAGCAGCAGCAGCAGCAGCAGCAGCAGCAGAGCGGGCCAGACTCGAAGCGGAGCGGCTCCGCAGGGAACGAGAGGAAGCCGAGAATGAAGCTAATCGACAAGGGGTCAAATTATTCGACCTCACGCGGAACGAACCCGAAAGGGACTACTATAAAATCACCAAGGAGATGGAAGAGGCTCTCCCCACGTTTACCGGAGACGGAGACGTCAGCTATGAAGAATTCGACAACCGTCTAAAAGATTGGCTACATATGATGCCCGAAAATAATCAACAGCCCTTTATCGGACGCATTCTCCGGAAGCTGAGGGGTCGTGCAAGAAACGTCGTCGAAGATATGGAAATCCGAACCGTACAAGAACTCGTCAACGTTCTACGAAGCCACTTTCGGCTCGGAGATCCGCTTCGAATAAACTTAGCAAAATTAACTTCAGCCCAGAGGGGAAAATTCGAAGCAGTCGAGAGCTTTTACTACCGATTAAGATCTATGCTTCGTAAAATACAGAATGCAGTCCCAGACGCCGATCGTGTAGCCATTACAAATCAAGCTCACCGTCTGGCGGTTGATCTATTTTTCGAATCTTTACCAGATTATTTGAAATGCCTCGCCTCAACTCAACAGCACGCAACATTAACCGCGCTATATGAGTCAATTCAAGAACAAATACTGAAATACGATAACAACATGAGGCTTCAGAATCCGAAACCTTCGCAAAGAGAATTTCCTCAAGATCAGAATGGGAATCACTATCCTCGCAACAACGGCCCACGAGGATATTTCCAAAATAATCAACAAGGACCCCCAGCCCATGAACACCCGTGGTCCAAACCGGAAACAGATCTCTATGTCAATCCGAAACCGGTTGCATTCGCCTACAATGCACCAGGCATATCAAATTTCGCTACTGAAGAAGCACACTACTACGAAGACTATCCAGTTACAACCCAAGGCTGGTATGGACTACCACCTTGCGGAAACAGCGAATGTGAACACTCAGACTGCGAAGATCCGCAAGCGATGGCATATTCCGTCAACAATAACTATCCTCAAAATAACAACAATTACACACAAAGAAATTCCCAATATCGCCCTCCCTATCAAAATCCAAATCATCCTGGAAATTATAATCCTTCCTACAAACCGTACACCCCCCGTGCTCCCTACAACCCTCAGTATAATCCTCAATACTCCCCACAAATTAAACCCCAATATTCTTCCCAAAACTCCGAATATTTTCCTAAAAATCAACGCCCCCAATACCAGCAACCAAGAAGTCGCGGAATAGTGCAATCAACCCAGCCGTTGCAAGGACCATCTCCAGTTACACCAACGGGGATATACTCCGAATCATCACCCGTACTCTTAGAAAGACACATTAAGAGCTCCGAGATCTGCAACTGCCCAGGCTGCCCGAAGAAAAACCTCAAGAAAGAAGAAGATCCCTTAGAGCCTTCTTTAAACTTGATGGGCGCTCGTCCGACCGAGGTAAAGACGAGCCAGCCCCAACTGCCTCAACAAATGACGGCAGCTATGTACCGTCAACACAATCAGTAAATGGAATCGCCCTAGTGACCGGCCGAGGACCAGTAATCACAGTTAAAAATCCTAAATTTCTTAACAACAACTGTGAAATACTGATTGATTCCGGAGCAAACTACAATTTCATCAGCATCGAAGCGCTAGGTGATGACACCACCTTCATTTACGAAAATCTCGGACAAGTGGGAGGGATCGGAACAAACAAACAACCGATTATCGGACTCGTCACCCTCACTCTGTTCGACAAGTCCATCCCGTTCCGGATAGTACCTCGCCGACTAGGAGGCTACCTAGCCATCCTCGGTAGCGAATTTCTTGCAAAAGAACAAGCCAACATCTCGTTTTATTGGCATACAATGGTCCTGAGAAGCCAGCCCGTTCGCCCGATCCCGTTCATCATCAAGCGAGGATCCTGTGAATCTCAAATGCTCGCGGTGGGCGGCGGCCCCAAGATCGAATTAGCATGTCCGCTCCTACTTGGAAAATATCAACGCTTCATCATAGACACAGGAGGAGACGTCACAATCATCAATAAATCAGCTCTTCAGCCTGGAACTTACATAAACCCGAATAACCGATTAATTGCACGGGGAATCAGCGGCGAAGCAGTACAAACGCTCGGTACAGTCGAGTTAAAAATTTTCGGCCTACCAGTCCAATGCCAAGTAAGCCGAGAAAATCTACCGGTCCCTGGAGTGGGGATACTCGGAAACGACTGGTTAGAACATGAGAAAGCCGAGATCTCATACTACGAACAAACTCTCACCGTCATGGCTCGACCTCTAGAGCCCATACCTTTTAGCCTAGACATCTTCGAGCCGTCTATTTTTACCGTTCCTCCCAGAGCAAAAATGTTCGCTCCAGTTCCCATCAAAAATCCAGAACTGACCCAAGGATATTTGCCTCGAATAGACCTTCCAATAGGCCTATTTATGGGCGAAGCTTTAGTAACTGTAGACGGAGAAATGGCCACTTGTATGGTCATTAATACAACTGACGAGCCCGTCACGATCGAACTAGACCCCCAAATCCTCGAAGAATATGAATTTCATATTGAAGAGCCACTCAACAGTTCCAGTGACTCTTCAGACGACGACCCAGCAAAGATCAAGACCATCGAACAACGGGCAACGGAAATTTTAAATAAATTTCCACTACAACATCTCGATATAGAACAACGACAACAAATCACCGACATTGTCCAAAACTTCACCGACATCTTTCACCTACCTGGCGACAAATTAGGATGTTCTAATCGAGCAACCTGTAAGATTCCGACTATAACTGATAAACCAGTCAACGTGAAACAATATCGTTTCCCTAAACAACACCAGGACGAAATTCAACGGCAGATTGACAGCTTGATGGAACAGGGAATTATACGGAACTCTAAATCTCCATATAATTCCCCAGTATGGGTCGTCCCAAAGAAAGCAGACCCTAAAACAGGAGTCAAGAAATGGAGAATGGTAATCGACTTCAGAGATCTAAATAAAATTTCTATAGGAGACGCATATCCATTACCTTCTATAGTCGGCATTCTGGATCAACTAGGAGATGCTCTCTACTTCAGCGTCTTCGATCTTGCCAGTGGGTTTCATCAAATAGAAATGGACCCCGAAGACGCCCACAAAACTGCATTCTCCACTCCATTCGGACACTTCGAGTACGCCAGAATGCCCTTCGGACTAGAAGGAGCTCCAGCCACGTTCCAAAGGATGATGAATTCAACTTTGAGCTGCTTACCATGGATATTAATCTACTTAGACGACATCATCCTTCACGCTCGCTCTCTAGAAGAACACGGAGTCCGCCTCAGACGATTATTCCAAGTACTCCGAGATGCAGGGCTCACACTTCAACCAGACAAATGCAAATTTTTGTGCTCAGAAGTCGACTATCTCGGACATGTCATCTCTCGAGACGGAGTGAAACCCGATCCTAAGAAAATTCAAGCAATCCGAGACGCTCCGAATCCACGTAATCAACGAGAGATGAGGAAATTCCTCGGCCTGGCGAATTACTATCGCCGATTCATCGACAACTACGCCCTTCGAGCTAAACCGTTAACCGACTTAACTCGAAAAACGAAACCTTTTAAGTGGTCCGAAAAGGCCGAAAGGGCCATTCAAGACATCAAAAACGCCTTGTGCGAAAATTCAACTCTTTCATTCCCAGATATCGACAAGCCCTTCATCTTAGCGGTTAGTTCCTCAGAAGAAGGCATAGCAGGAATTCTGAGCCAAGAATTAGACTCCACTGACTCAGCAGGAAATGTAAATAAAAATGAAAAAATCGTAGCTTGCACATCCAGAGTCTTACGTGACGCAGAATTACGTTATACCCCAGACGAAAAAGAATGTCTCGCCGTTGTGTATACCATCCAGCAATTCCGGCCTTATTTATACGGTAAAAGGTTCACCGTTCGAACAAAAAGGGCCTGCGTAGCCTGGCTACGAGACACGCACGATCTCACAGACAGACAACGGAAATGGCGATCAAAAATCAACGAATTCCACTTCAAGATCGCTATCCGGACCAACGTCGGAGATCAATACGCAGATGCACTCTCATACAACCCAAAAGGACGTCCAGAAGGAAAACAAGAGCTCCAAGAAAAGGAAGGAACGCCTAACGAGCCCTCTGGAATCACCAGTCAAGAAAACATACCAGAAACCGTCTTGTTACCGGCAACAGGAGTCGAGAAAATCACAGCAAATCCTCCAAAACGCCGCCCCGGACGACCTTTAGGTTCGAAAAATCGACCAGCTCTCAAGAGCGCTCCAGAGAGTCGACAAACAATTGCCTCTCGATTACGGTCCGAACTACGCAGAGGATCTCATAAAAATCCCACTAATTACATAGAACCCGCCACCTCCAGCAACGACGAGGAAGCCCAAGGATTAACTCAACATCACGTTGGAGATGACGATGTGTTCCACACTCCAGAACCTAGAGGGGGGGAAGCTAGTCCATCTCTACCAGCTAGAGATTCAATTAGGGAACTAACTCCCCCGGCCTATTTTGACTCTGGTGACGATGGAGACGAAGAAGAAGAAGAGATCCCCGTAGCTCCACAACAAACAGAATCATCTGGAGAAATCACTGAATCATCCGGAGAAAATACTCCCAACGTTCAAAACACCATAAGAACGTTTGAAGAATTATCCGATGACCAAATCCACACCCCATCCCGACCTCCCTTATCACCAACAATCCCTAAAGGAAATCCCCGCTGGTGGAGACCAGTACCTGCACCAAGTCCTGACGTAATAAAAGAAGTAAAAAGATCTATCGAAAATTTTCAACAAATAAGATCATTGGAGAAGACATTCAACGAAAAAGAACTCGGAGAAGCCAGCGAAGAAGCTGATATGACCATAAACGAGTTTATCTCGGAAGAAGCAAACGAGGACCGGGATAGTACCAGTGCCGTCAGTGAACCAGACGACACAGTGATCTTAATTCAACCTACAACAAAGAGCCCGGAAATTAATCAAGAAAAATCTCACACAGATGACTTCTCACCTAGAACCGACACCACTGATACCACCATCCAACTAGCTCCAGAAACACCAACTTTAGTTCGTACAATGATAGAAAATTTTGAATCACAGGGCATCAAGTGGGATCCAGAGTCAAGATCAATAATCGACACTAGCGTTCACCAAGGGTCAACCCCGTATAGACCCATACCAGATCAATCTGTCATCACTCAGATGAGGACCAGACTATCGGAACTACCCACAATAAATACCACAGACTCACCTGGCGCAAGTTCCAGCCGGTTCTTAGACTTCGGTTCTCCTGTAGCAACTACTTCTACAGCGCCCGAGAACACAGGAAAATCAACGAAGAGAGTCTCTTTCCTGGAACCTATACCCCAAACCCCGGGTATAGCCGATAGTCCACCTAACTCTCCGGAGTTGCCTAACGAGGAAGAAGACGCGACCTCTCGAGAAACATCCGTAACTCCAACTGCTCAACAAAATCCAGAAATTGCAACTCCACCGGCAAACAATAACTCTCCCACGCCAATATGGCCTCACGGTCCCGAGAGAAAAGCAGCAATCACCATAGAACCTCTAGAAACATCCTCCGATGAGGAAATAGTCCCAAATAATGACCAGCCTCTAAACAAAAACCTAGAGGGGGGGATGGAAAAATCAATAAACCCGGAAGAATCAGTGTCGAATAGACCCGATGAACTAAGAGTAGTGGAACTATTAAATAGCCGAGATGGACTCACTTACGCTCGAGATAACATCGCTCACTTTATCACTACAGACTGCGAACTAGCCACTCCAACAGCAAAATTACTCCGTGACCTCAAATTCATCGATGTTGACGACCTGAAACAGGCCAAGCCACGTAAAGGAGACGTCCTGGTGACAAAAATTGGCAAATATCGGGTTTTCTATCTTCGTCGGAGAATATCATCGGACTAAAATATCCAGTGAAGATTTAATAAACGGCCTCCAAAGCTTTCGTCTCGCATTGGAGCGCTACGAAATTCACTCCCTAAGAATGGCCCAAAAGGGAGATGGATTCGGTTCCATAAATATACAACAACACCTGCTGAAAGAACTACGAGATTGCCCCGTACAAATAACACTCTGTGACGGAGAAATCTCTGTACCAGACGAAGAACTACGGCCCGAAATTATCAAAGAAAAACACACAAGCCTGATCGGAGGACATAAAGGAGTCCTCAAGACTTATTGGAGAATAAGAGAAAATTTCTACTGGCCAGGAATGAAAGAACAGATTTATCAATACATCCTGAGATGCGACACTTGTCAACAGAAGAAATTATCCAGAATAAAAACTAAACAACCCATGGTAATCACCGATACACCGTCCGACGCTTTCGAAAAATCTCAATCGACACCGTAGGGCCACTACCTATGACCGCAAAAGGCAACGTACATATCCTCACTATACAGGATAATTTTACAAAACATTGCGCAGCTATAGCAGTACCAGATATCAGGACCCAAACGATTGCAGAGGCCCTGATCAATCAATATATTTGCCTATACGGATGCCCGAGAACGATCTTGTCGGATAGAGGAACATCATTCACCTCAAAACTCTTAGCAAAAATGTCAGAAATATTAAAAATAAGAAGAGTAACAACTTCAGGATACTATCCTCAAGCTAACGGATCACTGGAGAGAAGCCATCAAACTCTTGTCGAATATCTCAGAGTGTTTGTCGAATCCTTCTCAGATTGGGACGAATACTTACCCATGGCCATGTTTAACTATAACACCTCGGTCCATAGTGGGACAAAATTCACGCCTCATGAGTTAGTTTTCGGTAAAAAGGCTCGCGCTCCAACCGAGTTCCCCGATTATGAAAAAATCGAAACATATCCTGATTATCTAATTGACTTAATGAATCGATTAAATCACACACGGAGCGTCGCTCGCGATTCACTTGTCGAATCAAAATTAAGATCTAAAGAAAGATTCGATAAGAATTTACACCCAATAGATTTTCAAGTAGGAGATTTCGCTTACAATTTGAACGAAACTCGGAAAAATAAACTCGATACCTACTATAAAGGTCCTTTTGAGATCGTAGAAATTACCGATAAGGGCTGTCTGATATTAGAACTTCCCAATGGAAAACGCATAATCAAACATCCCAGCAAACTGAAAAGAGCTATCGAATAAAATAAACACACTCCTGTTACAGACGATCTCGCCCACACCGAGTAACACGATACAAAAAAAAAAAATAATATAAGAGACATGCAGCTACTCCAAGTCAACATATGCTGCCTACTCATCATCCTTGTAGAATCAGGTCAAGACGCCCTAATAATTCAACCGGCTTCATCCAACCCAGGAATCCTATATGAAAAATACAAAACTATTCATCTAATAGAACGAGAATGGAAAATAGTCTCTACTATAGACGTCGGAACCATCACCAATATATCTCCTTGGCAGGAGATGTCATCACACGGCGATAAAGAAGGCCGCCAAACTTGTCTATCATACTTCTCTCCCCCGGAGTGCGAAATCCTGGGAAAAGAAGCTATATTAAAAGACTTAGAAAGAGACAGAGAGGATGTGATCAATCGATTAAAACAAAATCTAAAACAAGCAGACAGTACTACATCAACTAAAATCCGAAACCGAAGGACGCCCTGGTTTGGATTCGTAGGATCCATAGCTCGAAAAGCCTTCGGACTTATGGATTACGACGACCACGAACACATTTCTCATGAAATAGACAAATTATACAATGACCAACGAGAGATAACAACACTCGTAAACAACTCAACGCATATAATAAAATCAGAAATAAACAAAATCATCTCCGATCAAAACAACACTAAGGCCAGAGTCACTCTGCTGTCCAACACAATCAATAGCTACGCCACCAAGGTCGGGAACGAGATCGAGAAAATGAAACTACGTCTACATTTTATGCAAAGAGCCGACGAAAGAGTACAAAGAACGTCGAGTCTATTACGCTACCTCAAGGAAGCTGAGTCAGCGATAGAAGACGCTAAGAGAGGGGTCGTCCCAGGAGGAATTCTTTCACCAGATCAACTGAGAAATGCAACCAGAGATATTACAATACGTTTTCCCCACCTAAACCCACCTCAACCAGTGGACCACGTAAATCTCCAGATCTTATCCAACATCGCAAAGGTGAACACAGGAAGAATAGATAATAAATTCCTAATTATAATCACCCTACCGTTGCTGAACCAAATCACATTCCAACTCTATCAAATAAGACCTATACCTGTCCCTCAAACAATCGGAGGAGCCATGAGGAGCCTGCTGATCCGGCCAAGCAAGGACTACCTCGCAATAGACGCCTTACAAAATCAATACTTTTTAGCGGACACGGAAACCATCAAAATTGCAAAACAATCTCAACAGACATAGCCTGTGAAATTAACGTCCCCCTCAAATTAATAAAAGACAACACAGAGTGCGAACTACAGCTCTATTTAAAGCCAAACAACGAGATAATGAAACAATGCGACGTCCGAATATTACCTAAATGTTCAACACAACTAATAAAATTACATCAATCGAATTCCTGGGCTTATTCCACCTGTAAGCCAGAAAACTTTATAACAACATGCGACTCAAAAATACGCATCGAACATCAGATCCATGGCTCGGGTACCTTCACCTTATCCCCCGGCTGCGTCCTAACAAATAATCATCTTGTAATCAAGGGGACCGAAGAAGAAACAGACACAATCGGTATCTTCGCCTTCCCCACCATAAACTTAACACATCTGGTGACTAACCTCACCGAAAAACCAAAACGACCTCATCTGCTGACAAACATCGCCGAAGAACCAGTAGGGGAAAATACCCTACTCTCTCCATGGGGCGACAGCCTCGAAGGTAACGAGAACAGACTCACGAGAATTGGACTCCACCATCAAGAAGAATCAAAGCATCGGTACATCACAATCGCAAACACAGGCGCAGTGCTTTCAATTATAACATCCCTCGCACTTTTCTTTGGATATTATTACTACGGTTGTTGTTGCAACTGCCTCAAACCTCTGCAAAAATTCAAAACAAGAAAACAAAAATCGTTCCAAGGAAAGACAAACGAAACATTCGAACTCACAGACACAATTTCAACATACCCAACTCGACCAGGATCCCCAGGACCAACAAAACACCAACAGAGTCTACCAGGAGTTCACGGACAACAGAGAATAACACCATCAACGCCATCCCGGACCGGCATTCGACTCGCCGACTACGACTACAACTAAAATGAATAAAAATTAAAAACAAGACAGAAAATATCTCTGTAAAAATTACATTTATATCTATATATTCTTCATTTTTTTTTTAAAAATATTATTATTAAATAAACATTAGAATTAAGCACATACATTTTACCTATATATTTTATCCCGAGAGAGAAAGAAAAAGGGAGAATCGATAACAATAAAAATTTAAAGAATATTAATTTCAAAATTTTTTTTCTCTTTCAACTTTAAAAAAAAAAAAAAAAAAAAAAAAAATTTTCTCCCCTCTTCTTTCCCTCTATAATACAAATTTTGTGTAATAAGTAGCAACCTGCAATATAGAACGCAGCAAACTAAACATAATATTTCTGTTTTAAATTAGTACAAAGTAAGTCATCTGTCGGCGGTTGAATTATTAAAAGATCCAACACACAAATCAATAAGAGCTCTGTTTTAACCGCGGCAAACTAATTACCATAAGTAGACGAATGGTAATGAGTAACGGCGATCAAATCAGTAGACTTCATTATCATCTACTGACTAAAACGACCGCCTCAAGCTTCAAACCACGCCTACCCACTTACGCAACACTTACTAATCTCTCGCTCTTCGTTCAACAGTAACCAAAGACATAATTCTATTAATATCAAACGACACAAATTTTTTTTTAAAAAAGTATCAGAATACTACTAACAATAAATATAAACAAAAAAAACATATATTAAGGAAGAACTAAATTAAACTATTTAAAAGTAAATTCAACTAAATTTAAATTAAGCTATAAAAATTAAACTATTTAAATTAAATTCTAATTTAGGAAAACGGAAAAAGAAAAACTAACAACAATTCCATTTTGGTTGCCGATTTATTGAAAATTTTTTTTTCTCTCCATTTTCAATTTCTTTACTATATATTCTTTTTTTTTAGCAGCGTTATCCTAACCGATCCCTTCCCAGCATTACTCGGAACTTGGTTCCCCACCCGTCAAGCTGTCGAAGAGGCCTTGAAAATGGGAGTTGGTCAGCGAAATTTGACAACCTACAAAAATTTGATAAATAAATTTCTCTTCTCAAACAAAGTTCAAAAAAAAAAAAATATTAAACTTACTGCTACGAACACATCCCGTTTAAAATAAACTCCATCAGTGCTACACGCAATCGTTGCACCTCAAAGTAATGCGGAGCAATAAATCGCCATTCAACTTCGGGATACTCCAACCCCAATCGAAAGAAGTAGGTAGCGATCTTGGACACTTCTGGACCAGCAGGTCCGAAGATGCTCATCCATTCGCTTACTAATGCCAAGGCCTCGTTCGGAGTGAGCGGTCCCTGAAGTTCCCGTAATAACTGAACTCCCCGCCTTAAGTCCTGAAACAATAAATAATAATAATAATAACAACAGTAATAATAATAACATTAATAAATTCACTTAATTCTCATAGACTTACCCGCTCACCATATACAGCGGTCGCGTATTGGAACCAAGTTCCATAGTTTTCATAATTCCTCTTAGTTACATACATGATGACTGCCATAACAATACTAACTATTCACTCCTTATTAATGCTCCTTCTTCGCTATTTCTCCTTACGCCGAAACTTAACACCTTGCCACGAGTTAAACCCTTGCTCAGCAAAAATATAAAAGAGCGGGAATATAACAAGATTTAATACGCCGCCAGACGACTAACTTTAAATCGTCGCGCGCAAAACAAGAACTCCATCTGCACGCAATAATTACACAAGGGGGGGGGGGGGGGGGGGCTACTGATAAAACAGTAACTCTGCCAAGACAACAACGCAGGCAATTTAAATTAAATGTAACCGCTAGACAATATACTATTATAAAATAACTATATACAATAAATTATCTGTTACTATACATATATGTATTCATGTAAAGGGCAAAAGCGCACTCAATAAATAAAAAATAAATATTATAATGTTAAAAATAAAACTATTAAATAAGAAGTAAAGTCAAGCGATGACTTTTCGGCGAAAGGGAGACACCCGAATTTTCAAAAGCAGGGATGCCGAGGCACCCCTTCTTTGGGGGGGATGCTGTTATATCCGGCGTCGCCTCATATAACACTCAGGGTCTCTGCCTCACGACGAAAAGTGCAGCGCTTGCACTTTGAAGGACAATCGGACGGACAACACCTCGATCACGCCTTGAGCACACCGTGTCCACGTTCTGTCAAACTTGCAAATTTTAGACCAATAACAAAATTCAATTCCCTTCCAAAAGTCGCGACCCGAGTGCTTAAAAACCCTAAGCACCGCGGGACGCGCGTTCAATCTTTTATTAAAGAATACGAGGGAAGGTATCCTCGTAGAGCCCGTGTGTGTCCTTGTACCGCGTTACGTACGAGGCAGTATAAAGCACTAGGTCGCTTATACGAAATTCTAAATTCACTATTCTCTCTTTTGATTCTTTAAATTATATCGTCTACGAATCGCGTCAGTGTGCTCTTCGAGCAGGATCGAGGGCCCCGTTGTCCGTAGTGATATCTTTCTCTAAATTCTAACTTTTCGATCTATTAATTAATTTAAAGGCGGATCTAAGTATCCGCCTGAGTCGTTACTCTGTTCATGAACTCATAATAAAACATTCTAAATCATAAAATATAGTTATAAGTGAATAGTTATTAAGTGAAATATTGTGCATTGAGTGCGTCTCGCCCGTAGGGCGGCTAAATATTGAATAAACAGTAAAACTCCGAATATCGTGGAATCCATCATTTCTAAGATTAGTTCCTGAACCTCTTTCATCACATCGATCTCAACCACGAGAGAAGGAAGAGAAACCAGTCCAGGATCTACCGATCGACAGCTCAAACTTCAATCAACAACAAAATTCGTAAGGGACGAAGGTAAGTTCGGTTTCTGTAATCGACTTCTCTTTAAATTCACCGTTAGGAACCCTGGTTACCAGGAGGCGTTCGAAATCCACATTAAAAATAAAACTCTTGTAGTTTATCTACAAGAGAAAATCTATCGAAAGGCGTGTCCGAGCCTCCTCAAGGCCCACTCTACAAATAATTATTTAATTATAATTAATTCGGACATAACACAAGTAAAAATTTTTTATTATTCTTTTTGAATCATTTTTTTAGTAAGAAAAAAATTCTAAAAATTTTTAAATGTCGGCTAACTTAATTTTCATGAAATATCGGAAACTTTGGTTTGAGCGACCACTGAATAGGTTATGGTTGAATGTTTATTTAAATCTTCTGTTTATACAACATTCAAAAAAAGTCCTGACTTGGTGACAATAAAGTTAGCCGACATCTAAAAATTTTTAGAATTTTTTTTATTGAAAAAATTATTTAAAGAAAATATATAGAAAAAATTTCACATGTAAAAAGTTTTAAAAATTATACGTGCAATTTTGTAAAAATATTTTTTTTGTTCTAATTTAATTGATAAAAAAAATCTAAAATTGTTGAATGTCGGCTAATTTTAATGTCATCCTGACTTGAATAATTTTTTTCCTTTTGTGTCATTTTCACCCCTAATGTGGGTATTTTTGACGGGGAAAACCCGAATTCAATTATTTTTTTTATTACTAATTTCAACTAATACTATTTATTACGCTGTTTACTTCACTATGCTTTACATTTATAACACCAGGGCGCTCTACTTTCAGCAGTAGTGCTGCCTCTACAGTTCTTTCTCAATCCCTATACCAACATTCACACCCGAGCTTGCGCGCGCAACGTATAATATGCCAACACTGGCATATTATAAGCTCGGTAAAGTTAACACCCCAGAGTTTTTTTTTCAATTTTTCAACATTTTTTTTTTATCACATCGTTAGTTCGTCGTTTGTTCTTTATTGGTCACTACCAACATTTGTTAGTTCTCCATTTATTTCTTTTAAAACAATTTATTAATAATATACCCTTAAGTTAACCGTCCTATCGCATTTTTTAATATTTTGATAGCAATACAGGTCATTAAACCTTTGTTTTTTATTGTTCATATATATAAAATATTTGTTCCTACTTCACATTGTTTATTTGTTGTTTAATTAAAATTTTTAATTAGCTGAATATTTGTATGACAAGCACAGTGATCAGAGTGAGTGTATTATTCTTGTAATTTTAAATATAGAGGTCAGGACAAAAAGGCAACGTGTAGTTTTTAATAATTTTATAATAAGTTTCATTTTAATAAAGTATTAAAATTTTTTGTTATTTGTTATTTCTTTTTTATTTTAATAATTCGTAATAGTTCGTATTGTTCATAGAAACAGAATTGATGAGTATTAAAAAAAAAATATACATACATAGATTGAAAATTGTTTCTATATTTTTTAAGAAATTTAAAATATATTTTTTAAGAAATTTAAAATGAAATGGATATTTATTAGTTATTTATTGGCTGACGTCTAACAATTTTTTTTTTAATTATTTAAATTAATTAAAAAGTGATTCCTAAAAAATTACACTTGTAGATTTTTAAATTTTTCACATATGAAATGTGCTTGTCACTATAATTTTCAAAAGACCGCGCTAAAAGTCTAAACGTAAAGTTGACGCATGCGCAGTGCGAATATTTAGAATACAAATATTCAGCTAATTAAAAATGTTGATTAAACAACAAATAAACAATGTGAAGTAGGAACAAATGTTTTATATACATGAACAATTAAAAACAAAGGTTTAATGACCCGTATTGCTACCAAAATATTAAAAAATGCGATAGGGGGGCTAACTTAAAGGTACATTATTAATAACAGTCTTTGAGAATTGGAGTTTACTTGAAGCTACAGTATATGTAAAAAGCATTCCAGTGCACCCTGGCGAGTGCAGATGCAAGCTCCGGAATATCTTTTTTTAACTATAGTTTCCCATCTATCGGAGGATTACTATGCATTCTCGAATTATTTAGTCTGTGGCAGATCACTTTGCCCATCAAAAAAAAATCAGGATCGAAATTTTTGCGTTGCTATAGTTTATGCTGATTAAATTTAATGATTTTAAGCAGATTAATTGTTATAATTGGATATAATTAATTAATATCAGGAAAATAAGATATGAACTATACTGTTATAATAGAAATTTAAGAAAAAGAAGGACCGCAGAATTTAATAAAATTTGCAACCTCAAAAAAACGTGATGCTTACAGTAAACACAGTCGGTAGTCTGGCGCTCCGTTTGAACGGAACTTGGCGCCAGATTCTACCGAATCTGTGGATGGAACGAAAAAAGTTATTGTAATATGTAAAATATAAATGGGGTACTTTTAAAAAAGCGTAGGGTACTTTTTAAGATATTTACAATTATAACTATTGACACCATGCACCCCACGCTTTTTTTGAAATAAAATACATTTTTTTTCTTATTTACACTATTATTAATTTATATTTATGAAAATTTTTTACACTATTCTTAAATCAGATTTATTTTCTATTTTTTAGTTTGGTTTTCTATAAAAACAGTGTTTTTTAGTTTTTTTAAACTATTATTTTTTTAACTATAGTTTCCTATCTATTGGAGGTTATGTTGCCCATAAGAAAAAAGTCAAAATCTAAAAATCTGGGTCGCTATAGTTTGTGCCAGTGAAATTTATCAATTTTAAATAGAGTTCATAATTATCACTGACTATAATTAATCAATTTCGGTAATATATGATATAAAGTATTATTATAGAGTATTATTAAAGGAAAAAAAGGTCTGTAAAATTAATGAAAATTTGCAACCTTAATATATCGTTCTGCTTACGGTAAACATACTCGGTAGTCTGGCGCTCCGTTTACAACGGATTTGAACGGGACTTGGCGCCAGACTCTACCGAGTCTGTGGATCCGCTATTATATCGATACTAAGTCGATAGCTAAGTCGAAAGCACCCGATACTCAATGACTTTCTGAAAGCTTGATGACCCCGACTGCGAAAACGGAATCCGCCATTACAGACAACAGATCCGGGCTTACTACTTTGAATACGCTGATGATGACAATCGCTACGATGAAGACGAGTACGTTTATGCCCAATATGGCGGAGTTCTGGGAACTTTGAACTTTTTCACAATGTCTGAAGGAATACCGCTCGAGTATCGTCTTGAAAAAGACGACAATGTTGTAGCAAAAGAGCGAAAATTTCAAGTTACTGGTTTCGTCTGAAGAAAAAGAAACTGACGTGGAGATGCCGTACGCGACTCAGTTGTTAATTAAATGTATTTTTCAAATAAAAATTGGTGAAATTCACCACAATGGTTGGTACAAACATTCGTTCAACAATTACTACAAAATGCTACGCACAGACATTGATGTGATGTGGAAGAATAGCTCGAGTTTGGTTTAATTAAGCAGTACATCGAGAACACGCACACTGAGAATCATTATTTCTTCAAAATAAAAATTAACGATGTCTACATAATTAAAAGACATGGCGAAGAAAACGGGTACAAGGAAAATTTGCTTCCAAAGAAATTGCTCTGGCACGGAACGAAGACAGAAAATATTGCGTCTATCTTGTCGAGAGGTCCGGAAGTTGCGTCTCCAAGCTCTGAGTCAACTAGTGCTCACTTTGGCCATGCAATTTACTTCACCAACTCGTCTTCAAAAGCCGCAAGTTACTGCGACGCTAGACGGAAACAAAGGACTTGTGAAGGAATATTGCTTCTCTGTGAAGTTGCCCTGGGTCATATGGCACAGTGTTATACTGCACAAGATATATGTCTGCTCCTAGCGTAGTTAAGCTGTGTGTGGGGAGTTGGACACTTTGTACCTGATCAAAATGTAAAGACGATTCTTTGGAACGACGTCGAAGTTCCTTACGGACCAATTATCAAACGCGCAAATACCGATACTGATTTGGCTCACGATGAGTTTGTTGTTTATGATTCTAAGCAAATTAGGATCAGATATCTCGTTCATGTTAGTTTTGAGTACAACGACGACTATCATGACTAAAGTGGCAACGTTGATTATGATAATGATGATGATGATGATTATTACAATTAATGTTACTATTAAGTTATCATTTTACTTCACGCAAGAAGATGTAGCAGTATATTTTTAATATTGCTGAGTATCTTAAAATATTATGAAGTTACTTTTTAAAAATTGTTTTTAAATTTAATGAACTAGAAATGGTTATAAACAGACTCGATTCTTTAATTTATTTAAATTGTAATGGTTATTGTACTTGATAGCATTTCTGGTCTGATCAATCACAAAAATTATTTTTCAACTAGATTTTAAAGTTTATTGTGCGCTTGTTTTTGAAACTAATTTTTAACTTATAATTTCTTATAAGGATATATTATTAAAATATTTAAATTAAATATTTTAAATTCCATCGATAAGTATTATCTAAGCAAAGATCAAATTTAATTTTGTTCTAATTTAAGTTCAGTTTTCAATAAAATGTTTTAATTTAAATCAACCGTTACATTTATCCATTAAATTATTTGTAATTGATCCTGTAATAGTACTATTATTTTTTAAATTTATTTAAAAAGTAAATTTTTATTATTATTTTTTTTTTTACTTAGTATTATAATTATTAAAATTTTTATTTTGTTGTTTGTGTTCATTTAAGTATTTTTTTTTTTTTAATTTAAAAGAAGTTATTAGCAGTAGTTATTTAATTTAATTTTTGGTTAAGTTCAAGATAGGGTAATATATTTCAAGTATTGAGATGTTATATATACGTCAAGTTTCAATTTACTTCT
>NC_058166.1:6281671-6358799 GCF_020080835.1 Cotesia glomerata | reverse complement strand
TTATTTACGCGCGTAAGAAGTTATACTTCTTTGTCATCATTAAGAAATAGTTTAGATTTTCGTGTTTTAGATTCATACAAGTGCGAATTATATATGTAGATATGTAGATATGTATAGATGTGCTGATAAATTATATTCAATAGTGAATTAAATTGAATATTTTGATTAATATTATATATTATTCGTAAATATTAGAGAAAAAAATTGTGTTAATATACTTTTTCAAGTGCTCCAATATAATTAAGGTTAACTGTTGATTATTTTCATAATTTAACATTCTCTTTTCATTTTTTTCCAAAAGTTTTCTTCAGATTTGTTCATTCATTTTTATAAACATTTATTATTTATTCAATTTATTAACCATTTTTTTTTTCTAAATTTTCGTTTTTGAATGATCTTTTCGAAAAAATACACGAAAAAAATTCAACATGATCAATTATATAAAATAATCAGTTTTTTTTTTTTAGTAAAATCGTCATTTTTTCGAAGTCCGCCAATTTTGTTTTATATAAAAAAAGCATATACATTTCTTATTTTCCTACTTTTTCTTTCTTTATCTCACACTTCCCTTTTTCTTTTTCCCCTCCCTTCCACTCCCCTCTCTCACTTGCCCTGTTTGTGTGTCCCGACTTCCGATTTACAGATTTATTCTTCTGAACTTTCCGATTCTCTTCCTCTCACTTTCACCTTTTTACTCTCTACTCTTTTTCTCCACTCTTTTATCCATTTCAGTCCCTCTACCACTGAGCCGCTACCACAGAGCCTACACATCTTCTCGGTCTCTCTTATCTAGTACCTATTACCCAACCATTCACTTTCCGTCCTGATCCTTGCTATTTCCTTCTTTTTATTTACTTTTAAACCCTCTTCTCTTGTCCAGTATTCCTGAATCCCCTCTTGCACTAACTTTTCGTAGTCTTTATTAAATCTCGACTCTTTTATCTTAGTTCTTCTTTCCTGTTTCTGGGCATCTCTATCTCTTTCTCTCATCTCTATCCATCGTTTGTTCTCTCCTACCTACTCCAGTTCTATTCTTAGCGAGGACCATCCGCATCTGTTTAGGTAATTTTCCCTCTCTTCATATCTTATTCTTCCGTCTTTCTTTACCTTTCCTCTTTCCATCATACACCTTCTCAGCAAATTCCTATTTGCCTTTATTCTCGCCTTCTCCTCGAACTTAAAGGTCCTTGACCCTGCTTTAACTCTAATCTTGTCCAGTTCCTCTCTCACTATGTATCCCGGCACTGACTTCCCTATTCCCATGATCCATCTTCCATACAATCCTTGTAGGCTTTCTACCTCCTTCTTTTTGGCCCATCCCCAAACCTCTGATCCAAACAGCACTATGCTGGCCACCACACTTTCAAATAGCAGTTTCCTGAATCTCCACTTTCCTCTAAACCTTCTCTCTCCTATTCATCACACCTTTCCCATAGCTAGCTTTGCCTCTCTCACCCTCTCTTCAACATGTTTTTTCAGACTGTTGTTCCTCACAAACGTAAATCGCAAATAGCAGAACTCCTTTACTTCTTCCACGGCTTTTCCTTCCCATAGCCATTCTAGTTTCTTTTGTCTGTCCCTTCCTCCTCCTTTACTGAAGCTCATTATTTTCGTTTTTTCCACATTTACTTTCAATTTCTTCACTCTAAAATACCTCTCACACGTTTTTATCAACTCTTTCATTTCCTTCTCATCATCCACTATTACCGCTGTATCATCCGCGCATGCTAGCGGCCAAGTCTTTATTCCACCCACCACTATCCCTCCTGCCTGTCTCCTCTTACAAAAGTTTTCTAGGTCTGCCACATAGATATTAAACAGTGTCGGGCTCAGGGGACATCCCTGCCTTACTCTTTTTTCTGTCCAGGTCGATTCTGAAAGTTTCCCTCCCACTCTAACTCTGCAGCTTGTTTCCATGTATATTTTCCTCACTCTTTCAATTAAACCACTTTCAATTTCTATCCTTTCCATCGCTATCATCAATATTCTTCTGTCCAGATTATCGAAAGCTCCCTTTAAATCTAAAAATAGAACGTAGGCTTTTTTCCTTTTTTCTTTATCACCCTGTCTATCATCTGCCTTAATATATTTACATTGTCCATACTTCCTCGCTCTTTTCTAAACCCTGCTTGACTATCTCCCCATACTTCCTTTTCTTCTACCTACTGTATTATCCTTTCATTAAGGATCGAGGCGTATATCTTGTACGCTGTGCTGGTTAGCGTAATCCCTCGGTAATTCTTCATACAGTCCTTATTTCCTTTCTTGTAAATCAGTGTTATTGTTCTTTCTCTCCAATCTTCCATAAAGTACTCACCCCTCCATATACTTCCTTTATCACCTCTCTCAACCGTGTCCTGAATTGTTCCCTACCAAATATCCAAGCTTCATTTTTTATCCCGTCTCCGCCTTCGGCTTTTTTCTTCTTTAGCTTCGCAATCTTTCCATCAATTTCTCTATCTGATGGTTACCTCTCGAATATGTTCTCTCCTGTGCTGTATGTTTCTCTCAGGTCATCTCGTTTTATGTCTTGTCCCCCTGATTCCTTCGCAAAGTGCTCCTTCCATTATTCTACCCTGAATGCATTTGTTATTTCGCTTCATTTTCTCAAATCTTTTCTCATAAATTTCCATGCTTCACTTTCAGTCTTGATCTCCTTCAACTCTTTCTCCATTTTGTCCTCCTATCTGATCCTTTTCGATTTTTTTTTATTTTTTGTTATTTATTTAAAAAAAAATTGTCAAATTTTCAAAAATGGAAAAAATTTTTTTTCCGTAAACTTTATTTCTATCATAAAATAAATATCATTTAACGATTTTATGATATAATATTTCTAATTTATAGACTTAATTTACGAATATAATGACTAAGTTTAAAGATTAATATAGTTAATATCCAATGATTTCACAAAAACAATACAAACATCTATTTATTAATCTTCTCTCTGGCGTTTCAATATTTTACAAATTCGGTGTTCATTAGAGTTTGAAAATTTTTCAACATACAAAGGACCATTTTTGTCCGGAATTATACAATGTAGTTGTTGAGTTCCTACAATTGGTTTCGTTTCCAAAAATCTGTCGATTAAATCAGTTAATGCTGTATTATAATCTTCTTCTGGAGAAAACTTAACTATGATATTTGATAAGTTATTCGGATTAGAAGCCCATTCAAAAAATTCAATCGGTGTTGTTATTTGTTTATCAACTGCGTTGGAGACTTGCTCTTGCTGCGTGTCTGATGATGCCACTAATCCCATCACACGGACCTTTGCCATGGGCAGTCGCAGAAAAATGCCACTCAGTTGAGGAGCCCCATCAGAAAAATAATAAATCTTGTTACAGCGTTCAGGAAGACTTTTCACATAATCAATTATTAATTTGATGAAAACATGAACTGCAACGGCATCGTGATTATTACAGTCTAAAATAATTAATAAACTTTTGTGTTCAAGTTTATCATTTACTCTGTAATAAATAACCACCTGAAAAACTGTTGCCTGGCTGTTATTCCAGTGAAAACCAGATGTTGCATTTTGTACAACGAACGCATAATTCTATGCAAAATCACAAATAATGACAAATTCATTTGGTTTCAGTGTTTCTTTCAATGTTTTCAAAAATTTGGCTTGTTCTTTAGCAATAAATGAGTGAGGTAAAGGAACTTTCAGTTCACTACAAAAGTTTTCAACAAATTCTTCTGTAGGCTTGATAAAAGTTTCCAAACTACTTCTCGGCTTTGATATCCAATACTTATACGTAATATTCTCGATCTCCTGATTCTCAAAACATGTTAGTAGAATGTTACTCAACTCATCTACCCCCGGACGGTTGTTACATTCACCCAAATAACATTGCACCGATGAAATCTCACAAATTATCATGTCCAAACAATCACTATAGTGTTTCATGGGTTTTTCTGTATTTATTGTTAAAGAATGAAGATTTGCACCTAAAAGAAAAGTTATTAAATAAACAGAAAATTCACACACTTATAATTATCAATTAATTTGATAATTACCAAGCATCACCAACTTAAAGTTTTGATGGATCGTACACACACAGATGGTGTGTGTTCCACTTGCTCCTGCTAACACACAATGTTTCGGTCGTAAAGAAGCGAATTTCGAAAATCCAATTTTCTCTGTTGGGTTTATTTCACGGAAACATTGGGATAGTTCTTTTAAGTTAGACAGAACAAGCCGTTTTCAGACGTATACTCGATCACCATCATTATTTCGAACTGAAACAAAGTCTTTCATACCGGGCATCAAAGCACTATACTCATTATCGTTGTTAAATTCTCAATTTTTAATAACATTTGATGAGTAATTGTCTTCCCTATACAAAAAATGTTAAGTCATTCAGTCTTCAGATGTACCGGAAATCTCATCAATTCTACGCTATACCTACCTAATTTCGATTCAGGTGTTGAAAGTAGACCCTTTTCTTCAACCAAATTTTTTGTTACCCTTGTTAAATGTCGTGATGTATTCATAGTTTCACAAATACGTCTTTCACTCCATTTTTCAGGTAACAATGTTAAAATTTGTACTTTTAAAGACTTATCCGTTTCTTCATCATTAAATTTGTCATGCAGCATTTTAATTAAAGAGCGAAAATTTTCACCATCGTCGTCGATCGATCCTTCATCGACAGCTGAGAGCAAAATTTTTTTTAAGCTGTCAGATTTCTAATTTATTTTATTATTTAAAAATTGATAATCATTGTTTATAATGGGTAATTGAGTTGCAGCGCAAACTTGGGATGCCATGCTAGATTGTGAATTTTTGGGTTCGCTATTAAACGACAAGGAACCTTAAAAAAACAATGAAACATGTAGTTGCTAGAAATGTATTTAAGTAATGTATGAATAATTTTAAAAAACTTACGGAATGATAAGGATAACGGAAGATTCGTGGCAGTTGTGTTACTATCACTGTCAGCACCATCATTGTTCTCATTGTTGTCACTAGAATCATCTTCACGGCCACTTGCATCAACATTAGAATCATCACTAGTGTTCGTTTGTTCATTTACTAATTTTGAAGCTTCTTTTCGACACGAAGTGCATAACAAATAATTTCCACCTAATCCTAACGTTATTTTCATAATGTAAGTTGCTGGACGTAAACCCATTTTTCCTGAATATGATTCCAACTCAAGTGGATTACAACATCGATCGAATTGCTTTATTGATGCCATAATGTCTTCATAAAATTATTTCAATTAATTTAGATTAATATAATAAAACAATTAGGTTTTCAAATAACACCAAATCAAAATAGTCTTCATAAACTATAATAATTATTTATTTATTTAGCAAATGTAATATCAACAATCTTTCACAAGACAGTTGATCGCACAAAAGATTAACAGCAATTTACAGGTTACGTTTCAGAGAGTATGAAAAAACAGTATTCATAAATCGATGCACACTAGCGTATAGTTTCTAGTATACTGATTATATGAAAGTCTATAATTGTCTTACCCCAGTTTATCGACCTTACTGATAGGTTAAAATTTAAATCTCGGTGATAATATTCGTAAATTAAGTTTATAAATTGAGAATATTAATCATAAAATCGTTAAATTATATTTATTTTATGATAGAAATAACGTTTACGGAAAAAAAATTTTTTCCATTTTTGAAAATTTGACAATTTTTTTTTAAATAAATAAAAATATAAAAATAAATCGGCCTAAGTCGGGATTAGCCGGGATAGTTGTCAAATTAATGAAAGTTTTTTTTGAGAAAAAAAAAATCACAGACTTCGAAAAAATTATGATTTTACTCAAAAAAACCGATTATTCAATATAATTGATAATGTTAAATTATTTCCGTGTATTTTTCCGAAATGTTCATTCAAAAACAAAAATTTAAAAAAAAAAAAAAGGTACTCAAAAGTCAATTTCTAGAAAAGTTATGGCTATTTGAAAATAGAAAAGCCATTTTTTTGAAAAATTCATAACTTTTTTTGGGTTGGATAAAAAAATTTGAAAAAATTCTCAAAAATGTCTTTCGAAGGGTAGAAAAAAATAGTAAAGTTTCAGCTAAATCTAAAGGAGTTGGGTTCAAAAATGGTCGATTTGGCATGGAATACCCAATATATTTCTTTATTTTGTAAATATTGAATAACCAATGATAAATGTTCAACATGAATAGTTTAAAAATATTTAGTGTTAATTATATCAAATAATAATATTTTAATTTATATCAATAAATAATACATACGGATAGTTAACCTTAATTATATTGTAGCACTTGCAGAATTATGTAAACACAATTTGCCTAACTAATATTTACGGATAGTAAATAATATTAATCAAAATATTCAATTAAAATCAGCACTGAATATAATTTATTAGCACATATATAATTCGTGCTTGTATGAAACTAAAACACGTGTTGTGAATGTAGGTAATAGAAACATGTGGATAAATATTATAAATATGAAAACAGTGATCAGAGGCGACGAGCGTGCCAACGTGCACAACTAATAGAGGTTGTATTTTTATTTTATTGGGGGGCGCCACTGAGCATCAACAGTGAACAGACGTGTCTCGGATCGCTCCGATATTTTGATCTTTTTAAAAGTTAAATTTTGTATAATCAATCATAAAAAAAGTGTGTAATTTGTACTCCAACAAGTGCTCTAAAGTATGGAAAAAAATTATCTCAATTCCTGTGAGTTTTGTATTCAGTGGACTGTTTTTTTTTTTTGTGATACTGTATTAGTCCTTTGCCTTGCTTTGCTACGATCAGCTGGGGTGGCCACGTCTGCGTAGATGAATTCTAGTGACATCTCTCGGTCAAATTTTGACCTCACACAAACCGAGCCGTTAATAGCTAAACCCCGCCTAATTTTAAATTCTGACAGCACACCAGTGATCCCAGCGGTCCCACCAAAAAGAGAAAAAGGACGTTCAACCACACAGCAGCTTCTGGCAGTAGCTGCCACCACCTGTACACCAATAACTAAATACATAATCGATCCTAAAAGAAAAAGAGAAGACAGCAAAGATTCTCCTCCTGAAGAAAGGGATCAACCGCAGAAGATCTTAAAGAAAGTAGACCCGGCGGAGACTTCGAGAATTCCTGAAGCTATGAGCACCGGTGACACTGGGTTGGAATTAATACTACAAGAAATAAAAATTCTGCGGGCTGATCAAGAAACCAAACATAAAGAACTCACTGATAAAATGAACCAGAAACTACAAGATGATCAGGAAGCTTTTGAGAATATTCAGAAGAAACTGTCTGACTTAAACGGAGAACTAAAGGGGGTCAAGGCCGATCTCGGTAAACGTATTGAAGAGCTTGAGAAAAATACTGTGAAAAAAAGTAAACTCCAAGAACTAATAGCTGCAAAGACACCCAGAGTCGTTAATGAAACAATAATAAAACTCACTAACAGAATTGATTTTTTAGAAAAAGAAAACTAGAAAACAAAAATCTCGATAGCTGGTCTTTCTCTTTCTTTAAATGATCACTCGGAGGAGGTCAAACTCTTCCTAAATAAAAAATTCGGTATCATCATCCCTAGAATCATATTAACTGAGTTTTCAAAGAGACTTACAGTCGATTTGTTTGATATTAATTTGAAGAATATTACACAGGTCAACATGAAATTTGACTTTGATTGCAAAGCATTAAATTTCTGTAGTTTAGGTCGTAATAAGACGGAAAAAAAATATATGGCATGAAAAACTTTGCTTTTGTGCTTAGAAGACTGATTGAACGAAATTTTTAAAAATCTCGGATTTTAATTTTTGATTGAAAATAAAACTATTGAAATAAAAATGTTTATCATTTTTATTAAGTTTTACTATCAAATTAGCTTACAGAAAAGTGGAAAATAGCTTAAAAGTGCACACTTTTACTTTTTCTTTTATGTTCATAGCTACTTTCTCTCAATAAACCCCAAATATAGTCGCCCATCATATTTTCATTGTATTGGCCTTGATAGCGTTGTTCAAAATTCATGATGTCCTGATGGAAACGTTCTCCTTGCTCTTCGGAATAGGCTCCCATATTGTTTTTAAATTTATCCAAATGAGCATGCAGCATATGTACTTTTAATGACATCCTTCAGCCCATGGCCTTAAAATTTGTAAGCATATCCTCAACCAACTTTTCGTAGTTTTCAGTTTTATTATTTCCTAAAAATCCAGAAACTACTGCTTTAAAACTGTTCCAACTTGCTTTTTGAGTACGATTCAGCAACGTTGGAAATTTTTCATCGGCGAAAATCTGTCTTATTTGCGGACCAACAAAAACCCCAGCTTTAACCTTTGCTTCCGATAATTTCGGAAAAAATTTTTTTAAGTATCCAAAAGCTTCTGAAGTTTTATCCAGTTTTTTAACAAATTGTTTCATCAACCCTAACTTAATGTGCAAAGGCGGCATTAACACTTTTTCCGCTTCAACAATCGGCTCAAATTTGACGTTCTGTTTTCCGACACACAATTCTGTTCTTACAGGCCATGACCGTTGAATATAGAGTTTAGAATCCGCTCTGCTATCCCACAAGCACAAATAACACGGATACTTTGTATATCCACCCTGTAGCCCTATTAAAAATCCCACCATTTTAAAATCTCCAATCAGCTCCCAGTTATACTCACGATACTTTACAGATTCAAGCAAAATTTTGACACTTTCATAATTTTCTTTAAGATGTACTGAGTGAGCAATTGGAAGAGACGGAAATTTATTTCCGTTGTGCAATAGAACTGCTTTTAAACTTTTTGTAGAGCTGTCAATGAATAAACGCCATTCGCTAGGGACACAGGTTATGCCAATTGCTTCAAACATACCTTTAATGTCATTACAAAAACAAAGTCCATCTTCCTTCGTGAAAAACGTTGCAAACATTTCATGCCTAGTCCGCTGATCCGTGATCTTAACATCATCAAGCAAATTCCACTGTTTTAACCGAGAGCCTAGAAGCTCTGCTTTATTTTTTGGCAAATTCAAATCTCTAATTAGATCGTTAAAATCTTCTGAAGTAATGAGATAGTGTTTTGGTTGTTCAGGTGTAGGCAAAAACTCCTTATCGGAATTACTTTTATAAGAACTAAAAGATGAGCTACTTTTCTGCGATAATTTTTTTGGTGGCTCAGGTACTGGTCGTGTCAGGTCGTGAGCAATTGGAGCAGAAGAAGATTCGAGGTCAGGATATTCAATAGGTTTTGCATTTTTACCTCTACGTCTTTTACTCGGATTCACCATACAAAAGTAGCAGTCAGTAATATGGTCTTTTGGTTCTCGCCAAATCCTTGGTATTGCAAATTTCATAGACCTTTTCTCACCTCGATACCAACCTAAAAATATAAAAATAAAAATTAATATGTCTATTATTTTGGATTCATCGCTTAATTAAATAAAAATTCCTTACCTTCCAAACACCTTTTACAATAACTACAAGCAACATGTGGAGCCCATGGCTCATCTTGATTCCGTACAGGACAGTCAAAATATGCTTCATAGGCTTCACAGAGAACGTGAGATGTCTTTAGTTCATATTTCACGTCTCAAACTTTAATAAGTTGACCACATATAAAACAAAATGCATCAGCATCGTATTTGCACTTTCGTGACGACATTTTAAGTTATTCTGGGCTTGTAAATAATACCTGATGGTTGTTTATCACTCGGGTGCCATCTAGCGGCACAGTGTAAACGTTAATACCCCACTCTCACCGCGCGGTCTTTTTAAAAATATTAAAATTAATTAAAATTTATGAAAAAATTGAAAAATGAGTATTATTATTATAACTATCACAAAAGCAAACTTTATACCGAAAAAAGGTATTTTCTTTTCGTTTTTGTGCATAACTAACTGGAAAATAATAGTATAAACTTTAGGACAAAGAACGAAAATTTTTTTGTAGAGTCGTGTTATACTTAAGAACAAAAAAAGCAAACTGGAAGGCACGAACATCTTTATTGAGCCGGATAAAACAGCCAGGGAAAGAGAAATTGACTGGAATATCAGGACGTTCGCTAAACAACTAAGAAACTACGGCAAAAAGTTTACAAGGAAAAGAAATAAAATAGTGATAGATAATTTATTATACTCCTGGAACTCCGAGACTAACAAGAAGACCCCGCAGCCAGTCAATACTCGCTCAAGCTCTAACAACAGGGAACGAGTTACTGACGAACAAAATGAACAAAAAAACTAATAAATTCATCCGTGGCAATATCTACAACAATTAAAATTACATTTTGGAATTTACATGGCTTTAATAACCTAAAGCCTAGCTCATTGATTGGTGAATCGGATATCATTGCAGCGTGCGAAACCTGGGTCACCCATCCCTATACCCCTGGATTCCTGGAAAAGTACAATATTTATTGGTCGGAAGCATTGAGAGAGCACACGGTTGGCAGAGCAAGCGGTGGATTACTAACGGCAATAAGCTCTCAATATAATTCTACAATAATTCAAACTTCATCGTGGTGGATCTTCAATGAAGTACTACTAGGCTCATACTTAGTTATTCTTGGTTCAGTATACTTCCGTAAATGCATTGACCTCCAGTTTATACTTGATATGTTGCAGGGCACTATCGACAATATTAAGGCATCTCACACGTTCGACCTTTTTATCATCAGTGGAGATTTGAACGCAAAAGTGGAACTGTTAAACCCTTGCCCAGCTGACCTTTTCACAAGTTCCCAATTACTCGACACATTTAGTACCACTGACAATTCTAACTGTGAAAGAGGCCGCAGGATTATTGAATTCATGGTGGAAAACGACTTTGTACTCCTGAATGGGAGGACAATCAGTGATTTCCCAGCTCAGCCCACATACGACAACCTTGGCACATCGATCATTGATTTAGTCTGGACCGATATCTCATCTCTGCACCTGATAAACGACATGGAAGTTATAATGGAACCATCTTTGTCTGATCACTATCCAGTTTGCCTTGGCATACCAATAGAAACTCTACATATTAAAGAAGTAAACAAGAATACAGCACATTTTACCAAGATCAAATGGACTGCCACTCTATTCCACGACCAGCTCCTAAGTTTCCAGGTACCACCAGACCTGATAAACCTCTCAACTGATAATCTTCAATGTCTTCTTCATGACCACATGTATTCTGCTGCTACTAAAGCTAATTTGGTAAAAAACTATGGTACTACAGCCAATAGTTGGACACTACGAAATCCTTGGTTTGATTCCAACTGCAGAGTGGCAAAAAGTGAGTTTCAAAAAGCTCTCAGAAAACTTAAAAACGACAAAAACAGCAACATTATCAGAGCAGAAGTCATCTGCAAAAAGAACAATTATCGGGAAGTGTGTAAAGTAAAGAAAAAAGCTCATATTGATAGTATAAAAGCTGCTTTTGCCAACGTCAATGCGCCGGTGGACTTCTGGGCTGCTGTTAGAAAATTTAACTTCAAGCACAGCTCAACTCAAGACATTTCAATCGACATATGGAACCAATTCTACGCTAACATCTTTAAGCCAAGGATTACTGGGTCCTATTTATCGGCTTGCAATGCCAATGACATTTTAGATGCGGAAATCTGAATACCGGAGCTTAACTCCATACTTAACAAGCTGAAAACTGACAAAGCTACTGGCCCTGACTTATTAACAAATGAGCTCTTTAAAAATCTGTCGGCGCAGCACAAAGATCTACTTATTGCCCTCTTCAACAAAGTGCTTTACGAGGAACGCGTACCGAAAGATTGGGCCAAGCTTTGGCTGACGATGATTCACAAGAAAGGCGATAAAACCGACCCAAATAACTACCGTGGGATTGCTCGAGTCCATATAATTACTAAAATCTTCACGAACATTTTGAAAAAGCGGCTGGTTCTTTGGGCGGACAAAGAAAAGATTCTACCTGACTCGCAGATAGGCTTTAGAAAGGGTCGTAGTTGCACAGACGCAATTTTCACTCTCCTCAGTGCCATCCAAATTCAATTCCGACACAATGATGGAAGAGAAATTTACGGAATTTTTGTCGATTTTCAAAGAGCTTTCGATTCTGTCCCTCATGGGCGACTCTGGCAAAAGCTACAAGCCCTAAATTTAAGCTCCAATTATCAACACAATTAAGTCACTATACGATCAGGCGTCTATGCAGGTCAGAACCAAAGAAGGCCTTTCAAATGATTTTGAAGTTACTGAAGGTGTTTTAAAAGGAGAATCTCTAAGTCCAGACCTGTTTCTCCTGTACCTGCACGATTTCGAGCAATTTTTCCGCTCGAAAGGACTCTATGGCCTAGATATCAACGGAGTGGTCGACATTCTCATGCTCCTGTATGCAGACGACACCGTGATCTTCTTGCATTCACACATAGATCTCCAGCGAAAGCTGAGAGCTCTTGAAGAATATTATGACTTGAACAAGTTAACAGTCAACAAAACAAAAACGAAAATTCTTGTTTTCAAAGCTGCAGGAAGAATCCAGGATTGCCCAAATTGCTACAGGACATACAAGAATTCCTGCCTAGAACTAGTTAAAAGCTATACATATCTTGGAGTCGAGGTATCCACTTCAACCAGATGCTTAACTGCCCTACACGCTGCTACCAGCAAGTCGAAAAGTGCTTCAGGCGCGACAATCGCATTGCTAGCTAAGGCCAAATGTGACTCGTGGAATGCTCATGTCAAGATATACGACAGCATGGTTTCGTCTGTATTTTTATACGCCATTCCAGCCTGGGGACTCTGGTACAGGAACTCACTGGAAACAGCTCAAACTTATTTTTTTAAGAAGATGTTTCAACTTCCCAGAAATACGGCTGATTGGGCGGTACGCCTTGAATTTGGACTCGAACCAGTAGCACTGAAAGCGATGACATGTACCTGGAGTTGGATAATCAAAACTCTTAAATTTGAGGAGAATTGTCTGCGCGAAATGTGTTTATTACGCCTCTTCAAACTGGCAAAAAACATTACGTCTACCTCTCCGTTCAACTGGGCCTCTCAGCTTAGAGCTTTCCTGACAGAATGCGATGCCTCCGAGCTGCTTGAATCTACTGACCCACTATTATGGGAAGCCAAAACGGACTTGATTCTCAAACGATACCAAACCATCTTACTAGGAAATGACATGAGTGCAGCAAAAAGCTCGAAATCTCTTGAGTTCTCGTTGAAACTGCCTGACCAGCGAGTTCCTGCCCGATACCTACTGATGAGAATTCCATTTAGCAGCAAAAGATTAATAGCACAATTGAGACTGTCCAATATATACAACAGCTTCCTAATTTCAAACAAGCACCTATCAAGATTTGGTCGGAACCCCACTTGCCAATTATGCAACCTAAAAGCCCCGGACACCATAGAGCACCTACTGACTACTTGTCCACACTTTGCTAGTCCTAGGACCCAGTATTTACAAGACCTAATGCATGGCAATGTCCAAATTCCGGACATTCTCTCTTCTTTGGACTTGAAAACTATACATGCAATCATCAATTTTCTATCAAAGTCACTACATCAAAGAGCATGGGCTCTACTTCTCTAACTTCTATAACTAGAAAAAAAAAAAAAAAAAAGTTTTTGAGGTTTAGATAAATTTTTATATTATTTAATTTTATTTTTATTTTTTGCTTGTTACTATATAGTCAGAACTCTATTTATTACAACTTTTTACGTCTTTAAATGGGAAAATTTCTATATCTATTATTTTGTATTGTATTATCTGAATTACATTGTACTATTTGTATCCGAAATTTTATATTATATACCCCCTTGCAAAAACATTCCTGTATATGTTTAACGCAATAAACTATAATAATAAAAAATAAAAAAAATATTTTTATTTTATTGGTAGCTTTTTTTCGAGACTCAATGAGTGGTTTGCGGGCAGCTTTAACATGTAGATTTTCGTGTGACGGTGCTGCGCGCGCATCATAAAAATTCACTCTCATAATTTTTTCTTAATTCGCCTAAAAAAGTATAACTTAAAAAAAATTATTTCAAATTTCTTAAAATACAGAAGTATATCGGAACACAAGCAACATAAACAATGATAAAAAATGTTTTATTTAGTAACTCTCTCAAATCATGCGGACGAGAAATAACTATTCACATGTATCAATGATGTTATTACGTGAATATTTTTGATTAATGTTCGAACGTAAAATTCTTATATTAGCATTTTCACTTGTCAAATAAGCAGTATGGGTGATTTTCAAAATTCGAGGATCTTCTGGAGTCCATATTTTTGCAAACATAGTTCCATTTGAAGTTACGTCAGTTTGTCTTGACCACGATAGAGAGTGTGATAGATGCGGGCTCCCGCGATGACCTAAAAAAAAAAAAGTAATTCTTAAACTGAATGTAAGCCACCACACATACTTTTCGTATGTGCGCTTATCTATGTTTACCTCTCGCTTCCCGTATGAAAAAAAATATATGATGATAATATATGGGAAACTATATCAGTTATATGGGGTAATATATTCGGCGAAATTCAGTATATGATTTAATATATTTTATTAATATAATAAAAATATATTTCAAATACATGTTAAAGTATAAAATACACAGTATATTAAGATGTATAGAATATACAACTGTTGTGTCTCCAGTATAAGAACTTAATATATCAGTAGGTTATATTCAGGAATTATAAGTAAATATATAAAATACGTTTACATATTGTAATCGGAAGGTTTCAGTTTCAATTACAACGTCATACTCGGACTTGTACACAAGGGTACTCGGTGGTTGGCAAGGCTAAATGTATACTTGAACAAGTTATCTGGCCGTACTGTGTTGCTTTGGCAAACTCTGTTTTAGCGCGAGAGCTACAGTTTGGGACCAAGTGAAGGTGGTAAGAGAGCACTTTGAACAAAAAGTACGATTCTGCTCGCTCTCTTCCGTCGTCGGCAGCCAAACGAGCCAGTTGACTCGAAGACATCGCTGCTAATACGCACAACACCTGGGACGCGTCGGCGATAGTTGAGCGGGTGGACAGGCGTCAATCCTCATTGGAAAACAGAAGAGCCAGACCAGGTCCTGTTGGAATGGTCTGTAAGGTGTTCTCTGGTTGGCCAGGAGGCCAGGAGGTCGGTGCCGTACTACCCCGTAGGTTTGTCAACTTCAACTACAGGAATTCTTTCCCAGCGTCCATTCACCGTCAAGTTTGTCTCCCAGCGGTCAGCAGACATATCGTCAAGTACGTTCTTTTATGAGTGAGATTTACATACTACTGAGATTAGAAATTAAAACTCATTGTATATAAAGTGTTAATTGTTGACGAAATGTAAAAATTATTTGTAAATATTACATCTTTCTTTCTGACATATTTGCAATTGTAGCTATTAGCTAAATAAATGCGATTATTATATTTACTAAATAAGTGAATTATATTTATAGAGTCAGTGAATTTTAATGTACAGTCTTGAGGATGTCGAGTCATTATTTTATTGTGAAATATTTTCATTTGTAACCGGGTAAAATTACCCTAAATCGATGTCACCCGATATCGATAATTGTTCGACGCAGCACTGGCACGTCTCGATCTTCCGGCCTAGAGAGAGTGTAGGAGGGGGTAGTTTTGGGTTATTACAGTTGAGCCGTGCATTGCAAAGGAGAGAAGTGGTCTAACCGCCGAACAGTGTGCCACGGAAGAAAAGAAGGACCGATCCCCGGAGTAGTTATCAGTCGAAGGAAGCCATCATCAACAACTAGGACTTCAATCTCAAGCAGTGAGTTAGCTCGACGTGTTATTCATCAATGTATCAAATATTACTCTGTGGGCTAGAAGTGGACCGCGGTTTACCTGATACCAGGTTTACTTCTCCTCTTATTATACTATTTATTAGTTATTTAATTCTTAATAATTCAAGAATTGTTTAATCTTTATTTAATTTGTATTCGTTAGTCGGTGCTGAGTGGCCCTCAAGGAGATTTTTACCCGAGCGTCACTCAGAGACCTTGTGGTGAAAAGTTCTTGAGAATTTATTTTATTTAAATTTAATTCATTCAGTTATTTATTAAATTATTAAACATCGGAAAATGGTTTTGAGTTGTACAAATCTTACTGAACAATTTAGTTCTATAAAAACCAAAGGTAAATTTTTCATGAAAATCCATTGCCTTTTCACGAATCCTAGTCAAGTGTCGGTTAAATTTTGCTACGTAGATAATCCGTACCCAAGGTCAAAACGATTAAGTACTAACGAATATTTGGTGTCCATTTTAAGTACACAAATTCGTGTCAGTGATTTATATTGAATATTTTACGCCAATTTACTTAATTAATTTTATTAATGTATAGATTTTTATTGTAGAGCCTTGAAGAAGTCGAAAATTTTGAAGAAACGTTGGCAAGAATAATAAAAAAAATTGTCCACATATGGTGGTCCTCATTTGCCGATATTCATCTTTAATTTTATTAATGTTATTTATTGCAATATTATTATTGATATTACGGCACATTCAAGACTGATTTACTCGTAGAAATTCTTTTGGTAATTAATTTTGATGTCGAGATAGTTAATACGTATTTATGTATTTAGACTGAAATAATTCTACGTATATAATTTATTGAATTGAATTTAAGTTCTGGAAATTATTTAGTTAGTTGTCTTTGTCATTTTATTGAAAATTCTTTGTAAATTATTTACCAGCGTGGATAATAATTCCGAGAACTTATGGTAGAATTATATGATAAATATTCTTAAAAATTCATTTTAATTACTATGGTTGAATATTAAATTCAGGATATCGATTTAGAACGATTTTACGCCTCGAATTCAGTTCAAATTTTGAATGAAATTAAGTTGTTAGTTTTGGAAATATTTTGTAATTTAATTGCTAGCTAATGATTGGATATTTTTAGTGGAGATTCATTGAAATTATTCTTGAATTTGTAACAGGGTAATTTACCCTGTATCGGTAAAACCGATCACGCATGATAATTATTCGACGCAGCACTGGCGCGTCTCGGTCTTCGGGACCCATTAGCATTAAGTGGGGGAAATTTTCGGTTTCTTGGTCAGTTGAGTAGCTGTGGTGAGTTAGAAGTAGTGCAGTGCTCAGTTCAACAACATCAGCAGCCAAAAGGTCCAAGAAGTAAGCCAGTTTTGAACAAATAGCTTCCTCAGCACAAATTTAACCAGGTATTGAGACTTTCACATTTTTGATGAGCCAAGGGGGTCGTATACCCGGCTCATCAATTTTACTACTTCTCATTATTAATTAAATTTTGATAATTTAATCGTTTATAATAATTTGTTCAATAATTATTAATTATTTTAATTGATTTGATTCGTTAGCATTGTGAGCATTCCTCTTGGGAGATTTTATGCCCGAGGAGTGTTCTAGACCTTTTGGGTTTGGAAGTCGTGAGTAATTAATTTATTAATTTGGCCAGTTTATAATTATTAACATCTTAAGATTGGTTTAAATAAATTTACTTCATTAATAAAACATTAATTTAATTTCTGAATATCTAGAATCATTCCAATCGGCGGCTCACGACCGGTCATGCGTCGGTCGCATACCCGAGGTCATATTTGCTACGCAGTTACGAACAACGGCGTCCATTTTGAGCACACAAATTCCTTGTGAATTTTATTACGCAGAAAATACAAAAGTAACAATTGGACTATCATTACAATTTTTAACAATTGAATTATCATTTATTAATATAATTTGTTATTGGAAATTATTTAATTATTTAAAAATATTTTATTTATTGAGAATTGGCTACTGAACTTCGAGGCAATTAAGATTGGATACCCGTGGATAATTTTTCGTGAATTTATTTTATATTGAGACAAATTAATTTATTAATTATTTATAAATCGAAAAATTCCACGTGGTCATTTTATATATTGAACTATTGAAAATTAAAAGTATTATTTTATTGGAATTATTTATAAAAATATTTAACGGCGTGGATTAAGTCCCAGAAAAGTAGTTAGAATTTTATAAAGAAATATTCTTAAGAATTTATTCAAAATTTAAAAAATCAATTACGAGTTGAATTGAAATAAATTTATGCGTCGATATTGTAACGGGTAATTTTTGATGTGTTTAAAAAAAAATAATTAAACTAACGAAACAATACTGCGACACAAACGCCCCCTTGCTCGAATCTGAAGCTCGCCGAATTCCAGGGTCAAAAGGGGGTTGTTATCAAACCGACAATAAACGTCAAAACAAAACTCAATTAACTGTAAATAAACTATAAATAACTAAGTCTAAATAAATAAATTCAAAATGTCAAAACAGGTTATGATAAAGTCAAAATAAAGAATTTATTTATCAAAATCAATTAAATAAATAAATGAAAAAGATTACAAGTAAACGAAGAAAACACACGTGGTACAATTTTAGGTTATATCAAAACCCCAAAACTAAATCAACCAAACAACACAATAATATTACGTCGGTAAACGCACGCGTACCTTCCGTCGGTAATCAAAACTGGTCTTTACAAAACAAAATCCTCTCACACATACTCTCACTCGTCGTGAGCGTCAAAATCGCGAACTAAACTTCAAGAGCTGGTTCCCCGCTTCCCCAGGAGACTAGCCGTCACCCCTGGGCCTAAACCTCTACCCCGAGAGCGAATGGAGAGTGTCCTCTTCGCCCCCACCTACACGGCTTATGAGCACCTACCGTACCTCAGCTGAAGGCTTCGGCACGGGGAGAAGCACTTTCATCCGGTCGGTTCATGATACTTATCTGGGCCTTGGTCAGACTCCAGGTAGAGTATCATCCTCTGGAATTACTTGGTGAAGAGTATTCGCCCGAGTAATTCTCCCGAGAAAGAACTGCTTGCTTTATCGAGCCAAATTTTGGCGTTTATCATTTTTCCCCCAACTCTCTTGTAACGAACCGGAAGGGTCGTTTTAGACACCTGTCCGGTGCCCTCGAATTAGCATTCAAAAATAATTATTTATTATTTTAGTCGTAATTTCCTTCATTTTCTATCTATTCGTCTCGCCAAATTCTAAGTTTTTATTTTCCAAACTCAATTCTTTATTATTTTAATCGTAATTTCCTTCATTCTCTATCCATTCCTTTCGTCAAATTCACAATTCTTTATTATTTTAATCGCAATTTCTTTCATTATATATCCATTCGTTGATTTTCCATACTAAATTGTCCTCGGGACTTATAAAATCTTCGCTTACCTAAATTATTTCTTACAAAATAATAATCGTCATTTCTTTCATTTTATATCCATTCATCGCTTTCCCATACTAAATCTTGTTCGGAACTTAGAATAATTTTCCCAGTCTTTTAATTTCTTTTACAATTAATTCGTTCGGCTTCGTAATAATTTCTCACACGCTTAATTTCTTAATTTTAATCATACCTTCAGTAACAATAATATAAAATTATTAACTAAATAAATACAATAATTAAATAATAGTCGCCGCACTAATAACAATAATTGTTTCTATCAATTTTTAAGTAATTAATAAAAAATAAACTAAAATACTCAAATACAAAAAGTAAAATTTGGGTCATAATATTGTTCCTAAAAATTTATTTAATGTTGAGTATTAAACTCGTGGATAATTTGGAATAAATTCAAGCATCGGTGTTTAGTGTAGATTTTTTGAAAATTAAATTATTAGTTGTAAAAATGGTTTACGATTTAATTGCGAGCTAATGACTGAAAATTTTGATAAAAATTAATGTTGTAATTTTTGGAGTTTAATTTTATAAGTCAAAAATAAAAGTTAAGTAGAGCCAGTGTGTGTGTGTGAGCGGGTTATGTGTGTGAAGATCGTGCGGGATATGTGTGTGTGAGTGTGTACATTCTATACTTGTTGATGTTTTACCGAGTAGAGTAGTTCAGACAGTCTAAGAGCGTGAGGGTCCGGTGGACAGCGTGACTTAGTTAGAAACTGCGGTATAGACGCTCCATAAAAGGGTACCGTCAGGATTAAGAATTTTGATAGAGCGTGAGGGTCCGGTGGACAGCGCGATTTAGTTAGAAACTGCAGTATAGACGCTCCATATGAGGGTACTGTAGGATTAAGAATTTTTGTTAGTTATAAGGAATTTAGCTTCTGTACGAGGTGCTTTGCTGGCTACTTAAGTTAAGTTGAGGCGTCGGTTTTAGCCCGGAATCCTCGGTAGTAATAAGTCGTAGTGTTAAGTTAGTCTTAAGTGAGTCAGTGTACGTGCGAGTGAAAAAGTTGTTATTTTATTTTGTTGTTAATAAATTTTTAGTACCATTGTTGAATAAAAATTTCTTTCTTTCAGGTCCCCTTCCTCCACTCTTTCTCCCTGTAGATTATAAGCTCAGCTCTGGTTTCCGGTTCCAGGAACCGAGATACAAAATCCTGGTGGCGCCCTTGCTAATTTAGAATCATTTTTGCTAGGTATTGTTATATTTTATTAAATTAATTAAAGGGCCAACGAACAGGCATAAACACCCGTTACAAATTATATTGTTATAAAATTCCTATAAATAAAAAGTAAAGTAAATTCTGTATGGGTGTGTAGACGTGTGGGTTATAAGTGTGTGTGTGTGTGTGTGTGTGTGTGTGTGTGTGTGTGTGTGTGTGTGTGTGTGTGTGTGTGTGTGTGTTTTTTTTTTATAAAGAGGTACGAAAAAAGATCTTCAAAAGACACCGGTATCGTTAACTCTGCCGCCCATCTTCCGGCAGATATCGATAGTCGGTAGTGTGGAGATTTTTACCCACTAAAAAAAAACATTCCTCTTCCCCTCTCCCCTAGATGGTACGGGGAGGACTGGATTGGAACCGCGTTAGCATTACTTCAATCCAGTCGTGCTGCGTCTCACGACGCCTACTCCTGGCTACTGGTCCCTTTCTGCGATTTTGTCGTTCAGGAGGTGCTGTGCATAAACTGCAACAGCTGACCAGTTTTCCTCTTGTTTGATCATATAGGTCACCAGGCTTGAGGGGGAGAGCCTGGTGCCTATGATCTCTTCAGTGTTTCTTCTGTAGTCCTTCCATCGAGCACACTCGAAGAATGTGTGTTCGGAGTCGTCGATTTTATCCGGGCAGTATTTGCACGTTGGTGTGCTGTGCAAACCCATCTTGAAAAGATAGGCATTGAACTGCCCATGTCCCGTCAATAGCTGGGTCAGGACACAGTCCGTATCCCCGTGCTTCCGAGAGAGCCAGACGTTGATGTTTGGGATCAGGCGCGCCGTCCATCTGCCCGTCTCTCCCGATGTCCATCGGTCCTGCCACTCTTGCTGCGTTTCCGCCTTTATCCTCGTTCTTGCGTCCTTCATGTTATCATCACTGTCTTTAGCGTCATAGAGTTTTGCTCTTTCGAACGCTAATAGGTCGATGGGCGCGGCTCCTGCAATGACCAATACAGCCGCTTCGGAAACTGTGCGGTAGGCGCAGGCAACCCTGAGAGCGCCTCGCCGCTGTACTGCTGCGATCTTTCGCCGGTAGGTCTTCTGCTTTAATATGTCTGCCCATATCTCCGCTCCATAAAGCAGTACCGAGTGGACTGCTTCTAGAAGAACTCTTCTCTTTTTTGTTCTTGGTCCCATGGTGTTGGTCATAATTCGTGCTAGGCTAGACACAGTCTTGCTGGCTTTCTTGCATGCACTGTCGAGGTGTTCACGGAAAGATAGTTTCTCGTCTATCATTACCCCTAGATACCGCAGGGCCCTTGTTGACGTCAGCGTTGTTCCTCCCATGTCCATAGCGAATGGTGTGTGTGTGTGTGTGTGTGTGTGTGTGTGTGTGTGTGTGTGTGTGTGCGTGTGTGTGTGTGTGTGTGTGTGTGTGTGTGTGTACGTGTGTGTGTGTGTACGTGTGTGTACGAGTTAAATGTGTGAGCTGCAGAGGCTTCTTGGCTTGCGTTACAGTCAGTAGGCTGTTACTCCTGTAGCTGTGCGCTATTGGCGATCCTTCGTTTACTGCAGTCTTTGTGCGAGGTGTTTCGATGATGATCAAAAATTTAGTAATATGTTTTTGACGTCACGTAGTGACTGATTCACGTTGATTTTAATATTAGTGTCGCCATATGATTGCACACTAATTAATATCTTAAATACAAATTAAATCATTAAAATTATATATCTCAATATGGCGGAAGTTACAGATCGTGAAAATAATAGTGAGAAAATATTTAAGTGTCACTCGAATCTCAAAGTGCCTAAAATAGTGATTTGTCTAATTTGTGAAAATGTTTATCATGAACGTGATTTCAACAAATACACAAAGGGTCAATATGTCAGTGAAATGTTTGTTATTTGTCCCGAACACCACGCGGATGATCTAATCTCGAAAACTGACTATAATACAGTCACACTAAATGAGGAGACAAGAAAAATTATTGCACAAGTGAAATTACATGAGAAAGAATTACTCAGAAATGAAAAGTGCAATAATTCGTCTTTTAGCTCTGCCAAGGACAAGGATCATAGTTTTGTAAATGAATCAGACATAGATACACTTAGAACTGAAAATGACTTGTTAAAACAGCTGAATAATGAACTGGTTAAAAATAATGAATTCATGAGAGATTTATTAAAATCTAAATCACATGATATTAAAAGTTACTCTGAAGCAGTTAAATCTAATACTGTCATACCTCCTATTATAGTTGAATCAAAAAATAATAATAATAAGGACACATTCAATTCTGTGAAAAATAATTTAACTTTATGTTACGTGTGGGCTTACTCCTGGATCTTATACCTTTTACGTATCAGACATCCGGACTAACTTAGTATCTCACAGGAACTTATTTATTAGATAGAAAAGGGTGTGGGTCGCTTCTCGAATGAAGAATAAAGGTGAATTATGTTAATGATTGTTTATTTGGCGTCCCCAAAGCATGGGAGTTACCCTGAATGGCCCTGAGAGTCTCTTATACAAACTAATTATTCACAATAAAACACAGTTCCAATATTAAGATCAATTTAACAGCAAAACGCAATGATTCTATAGCGGAGACAGATGTAGCAGCAATGAGAATGAGAGTCTAATTTAGACAATTAAGCTCGGTACTATTATTCGGACTCGATATAGATTCGGACTCGATATAGATTCGGAAAGACTAATCGACTGACTGACTGTAGGTGACGCAAAAGTTGGCGTCTCCTGGATGATCGAGTTTATATATCCTTCGTCACGGGCGTTGCCGATTATTGTATTCTTGCGCCAAGCTTGTGTTAATCCGCGAAAAGTACTCATATTATTACGCCCGCGGATTAACTTAACTACTTTTATGTTCCCTGAATCAGCGGAAAATCGGTATTGATGCGCCAGGTATTGTTAAATGACCATTGATAAACTGTCGTTTCAGCACCACGTGCATGTCCAATTCGTAGAAGCCTCGCGATTCTAAGTAAGTTTTAATCTTGCTGACCGATCACAGAAGACGAGAGTTCCTATTTCATGAGGGCAAGTTGGACCGTTTAATATATCGATTTTCAGATGTAGATTTAGTATCGAGATATAGACGGGAGGGTAGGCCCACCCGTCACAGGCTCCCCCGGCTAGAAAAAGGAAGCAATTCTCCTGAATGGTGTTAGGTATATGACCTCTCATTCTCATTACCGTGCGGCTGTTATTATGTATTTATGATAGCTAAGAGACATCTCTACATACTAAATTACTTACGTATACTTATGAGAGTAACAATAATTATATCTGAACCCGACAATTTAACGGATATAAAATAATGATAGTCGCTGCTCCTAATTGGTCCGTGATCCGTGGAATGTACTGAGTTGATTCCTTTCGAGAGATCACCGCTGAGTCCTGAAAATAAAAAGGGGGATGGGTTGGGGATGTCAAAAAGGTTGGATTTCGATGACGGCTTCTTTTCCTATCAGAATCGCATTGTTCGGTAATCCCAGTTGTTGACTGCCTTCTTTGGCTGCTTACTAACCCCGTGGGGTCAGGCTGGCTGGATAGGCAGTTCGATTTCCTCTAACTCGTTGTCCGTACCCTGATGTTGGTGTCCTTGGTTAAAGATGGTTGTGATAACTGCAACTTCCTGAGCAGTTTCCAGGTTTGGTGTCTCTTCCTCGTTGTGGTTATTGTTCAGCCTTTTACGCCTCTTCATTACGCGCCTTACTACGTCGCAAAATACGGTGCTGCCTAGTAATGTGACTACGATGCAAGTGTATAGCGTAACATTCTTCGTTCCGTATGATGCTGTATGGACGCTTGATTTCAGATTATTTCGGCTGATCGCATCCTTAACTTCGTGAAATTTTATACCTTCCACACTTCCTGTCGATGATATTTCCTTTTTCTCTGCTATTTCTTCCAATACTTGATTTAGATTGATTTGGTTGTCTCGAGCATATTCTTCTATTTCTTGATTGATATTTGGCCAAGACAAAATTTCTTCGGATATTTTTGTGGCTGGCTGTGCTTTTCGTGCGGTGATGAATCTCTTCTCTCCAGACATTCCTTCGCATCCGGGTGCCATCCAAATCACTCCCGTTCCTTGCAGTTCCAGCTCCGTGGTCTTGTTGGCTTCGCATGTCATATTCACAGAGGTTGTTTCAGAAGTGATAAATAACCACGCGTTAATTCCCATTAGTTTCGTCCAAATCGTCACATTAATTTTCACTACTCTTAAATCACATTTTTTCAACTGAATATCCCGTATACCTTTATACAACTTCACTTCACATCCTTCAGTGCCATTCAGTGTCCTTATAATGGCTGGTTGGGTGGCAAAAAGTCGACCCTCGATCGTCTGACATGAGTCTACTTCTTCATATGACAAGGGTGTGTATCCTTGATTATTGATTGCGGTGAAAGATGTAGTTGGCTTGATTATGGCGCCAAATCCTGTTGCGGAGTATAATTGTGTCGGGAAAGAATAATGCCTAATTAATCTGAAACTGGTTTTTTGTATCAACGGAATTACGTATCGATAAATTATTTGTTGTTGGAAGATTATCACCTCGATGTCCACAATTTCTAATAATAATTTTATTCCGTCACTATTCATATCTGTAATCACGTCCAAGTTACCATTTTCCTCCAAAATCTTTTCCAATGCGTTTTTCATAATAACTGGTAGATATAAATTACGGATCGTTTTACCCTCGTATGCTCCGAGAGCGACAAACAACACTATCGCAGTGCTTTTGTCTAACAGTACCATTGCAGCCTCGATTTCTTCCCATGTGGTCCCACTTCCTATTCCAGTTTTTGCCTGATTGGAATTTATTGTCCATTCACCTACTTCACTTCTTCTAAGCTGTTCTTCGTTGTTCTTAACCTTCCAGATTTCTTGATTGTATCGTAGTATTTCGGGGGTGGTAACTGTCTCTCTCATCATACATCGAGTCTTGCTGACACGTATCCGAGCCCTCATGCGTCCGATCCGTTCCCTCCATTATTTATATTGGCTGTTAGTTTCTCCTCTTGTTACCTTGTTTAACTTCTCCTCCAGTAAACTAACTCTTCTATTTTCATCCTCGAGGTCCCAAAACGTTATTATTCCTTGATTGCGGGCAAATGGTCGATATTCCCCGAGGTCCATTGAATACATTCCTCTTCTGTTGTCCAGGGCAATGATCCTCGACTGCGACCCTTGAGCTGACTCCATCAAGGCACTGGAATAACAATAAGTGTAAGCAATACACACCCTTCCCTCGTTTTTCTTTTTCTTTTTTTTTTTTTTTTTTTATTATAAATTTTTAACCCAATTTTTTTGTTTTTATTCATCTATATCTATATATGTATATCTTCATATAATCTTAATGCTAGAGAATTTTAACTCTTCCTTAAAATTCTATGCTTTCCCCTTCGACTTCTTCCTGTTTGCCTCTCTGTTTTCCTGTCTTCTTCTTACCGCTCTCCAGTGATTCTTTGGCTAGATGTACTAATAAGTGCGTTACGGAGGAAAGTATTGCTCCTAATAAATACAAGCTCCAACCGTATACCCTATGGAGCATGTATCCATGGACCGCTGTGTCGATCATTATTTTTAATAATTTTAGTTCCATAATTATTCCGATTAATCCTGCACTCGCTGTTCCAAATATTAGAAATCCTCCTCAAAATTTGTCCCATTGTTTTTTCGCGAAGTTTTCAATATCTGCTTCATCAATAAATTTTGCCATGGATAGTCCTGAATTTCCCGAGATTGTTCTTCCCGTTGCTCCTCTTACTATAGTGTTTACAGTAACCGGTGTTTCCAATGGTAGCATAATCCTGTTTCTCAATTTTTCCAGGTCTTTTTCCGTATATATTCCGCTTGTTGCCAGGTACTCCAGATCTTCATAACCCCATGTAGGTGCTGTTAATGGGCTCAGAATTTGTGGTCTAACTGAGTCTTCAAAGTCAGGTTTCATAACAATCCATGCCCCATCAACTTCGCAACCTATTGCCAAAAGCTGATTGCAGTCCACTATTGTCCCTTCTTTGATCAGCATTCTGGATTTAAGGGTTAAAAACCAACTCTCGTTCTTATATTTTACCGGTAATTCCTGGTAACATTCCTTCGTTCTTCTTAATATTACCTCCACTGCCACGCATTTTATCAAATATATTATTTCACCGGCAAGGTTAGCATAATATCCTGGGCCTTTCATTATAGCATAAGCAAATTCTTCTGGTTTAAGTCCGGAAAACATAAGTGCGTTGGAAATTACTTGCCTCTCTACTTCACATTTATGTAATAATATGTCCCTGGATAGAGCTTTCATCTGACGCTTGATGTGTTTTTCTACATAAATAAACTTTGAGTTTATGTATGTGAAAATATCCAAATCCTGTGTTGCAATCGGACGTGTTTTCGGTACTTGTTCTCCTGGTTTCAATATTCTAATTAATAATTTTGGGTGTTCTGTTTGTATTCATTTATAACCGCAAATATCTTTTTCCATTTTTTTCGGCAGGGCAAAAGTTATCTCCTCGGTATTTATGGTGTAGATTTCAGGTTCTCCCGGTTCACCTGATAATATTAATCCTAGTCCTTCATATAACGTGAGGTGATTGGTTGTACATGAATCATCCCTTATAACTTCCCATGAGGCATAGCTTCCAGAGTGATCGGTGCATTCTCCTTCCGCCCAATCGCATCTTGATCCGCTCACCAGTATTACTTTATTACTTGCTCGTTCAATGGTTGCGTTATAATTTTTTATTGTTATCTTGATGGTTGCTTCCACGATGACTCCGTCCCACGTTCTGAATGGGTCGCTGTAAGAAACCCCTGTGCATTTTCCATCTACTGTCGTTTTCCCAGCTAGCATTATGGTCCGGTAATCTGTGCTGTTCCTTTTTACCCCTTCTATGAATCTGTAATCACTCATCCTTAAACTCGCATCCTCCTGTAATTTCTTACATTGTCTATAATCTAACTCGTATATGTATTCTCTTCTTCCATTTGTTACCACGAATGCGTGATACCAATAACCGCAGTACTTTATTACTCTATTCACTTCTATTCTGCATTCTCTCACTTTTGTATTTCCGAATTCTGCTAGCTGCAGCAGCTGCAGTGTTATTGCCTTCTCTGTTGGACTCTTTAGTGGAATGATGCACTCTCCTACTGTGACTGCTGACACTGTCGTTACATTCATTGAAATCCCCCCGCAGTCATATCCTATTAATGCTTGCATCATTGGGATGACCAGCAGCATTAATAATAAGTTTAGTAATAAGTTTTCGAACTTCATGTTAATTCTGAAAATTTATCTAATGGCAAAAAATTTTTATTTTCTTATCTTGTAGGATCGGCAGGTTTTTTTTTTTTTTTTTTTTTTTTTTGCCAATAATATTTCCATTTCTCCTCTTTCCCATGAAACAACAATCGTACTTTATACTATTTTCTATTATTTATATATTATAATACAAATATACTATTATTTAATTTAATGATTATTTTAATTAATACTCTTATTATCATTATTTTTGAACCATATTCATATTACCAATGGCTGAGTACATTCCTTAATAAAAAGAGAAGAAAGAAAAATCTAATTGTCAAGTGACAAAGGAAAAGAAAAGAAAAGAGATCGCAACCTCCCCATGCTGACTCCGCTTTTCTTATTGGCATTACACTCCGTGATTTTTATTCATCTCCTAATTGCTCATAACGCTCACTGCATCTATAGTGACTACACCTCCGCTGTGTCAAAGTTTTATTGTTGAAAGAAAAATTTTGTTGTGAAGAAAAAAAAATCATGACTTTCTTCGGGACCGATTATTTTCTGACCTGCGTGCGAGTTGCATCTCGATCTGACGAGGTAAGTCATAAGAATTAGTTTGATTAGTTATTTTAATTATAAATTATAATAATAATAAACTCTAAATTATAAAAATAATTACTTGATTTATAATCTTATCTGTATATAAACTAGAGGGAGAGAAAAATAAAATAATCATGTAATTATTTTTCCTAGGACCTCCTAGCCATGTGCTAGATCCTCCACGCTTTGGTCGTGGATGGGCCCCGTCCTGAACGAGAGGTCTACTTGTTGGCGCAGTTCCGGACCCTATCCCGGATTCCGATGCCCATTGCTCTCCGAGGGATGATTGACGATTACAATCGTGCCCGTTTCCGGAGAACTCAAGCTCTGCTGTTTGGCGAAATTTCTCCGGAGCTTTTCCGTTCCCCTCACTACTATCCGGGTGATATGATCCCTATCATTCACCTGGCGTATGGCCTCCTCGACTTGGTGAACGTAAACGAGGCATAGTGTCGTTATTATTATTATTATATATATTTTCATAATTATTATTATTATTATAATTATAATTATTATTCATATTATTCATATAAAATATATTTTAGTATATATAGTCAAATTTGTGTTATGTTCGTTTATTTACTTACTGATTATTATTATTATTATTTTTTTTTTTTTTTTTCGGTTCAGAATTTCTTTTTTCCGAGCAATTTAATATAAGAGCAAAAAAAATTTTCTTAATTTCCTATAATTTTCCTTTGCAAGGAATTAATTGTCCTTTGTTAATTTCCCGATTAAGTCCATCCAATTCCTACTATTTTTCTTTATTGTAGTGTATAACAGCGAGACTCAGTGATATGTGTAAATATATATCGTTATATCTGAGTAAGTATACGTTTTATATTTCTTTAAAATTTCCAACCCTAACTTAATGATTAAAATTATATTGTTTCCGATAATTATTAATCTATCTTTATCTTTATATTTTATAATAACTAAACTTTAAAACAATTATTATAATTTTCTTTTCTATTAAATTTTCTTATGCAATTTGTCGCATCTAATTGCTTATCTCGCGCTCTGGAATGCTTGATAAGCTCCAGTTTCCCCCACTTGCGGATTATCTCATTAGTTTCCGCTCGGATGCCGTACTGTGCAGTTCCATTATATTCAATATTACACTTTTTTGTAAAAATTTATTCTATACCCTCCGTTCCCTTGTGAGTTCTGTAATCGTTGTTTTTTTTTTTTTTTTTTTTTTTGTTTGAACTTGTTTGTGGTTTGTGAAAATTTTGTGAAGTTCCCATTTGGATTATCCTGGTTTTTCATTTTTTTTTTTTTGTAAGTATTTGTAAGAATTTCTATTAAGATTATTTATTAAAACTATAATTTTTTCTTAAAACTATTATCTATTAAAATTTACTTATAAAATTATAATAGATTAAAAATTTCCTTTATAAAAATTATAATATTTCCTTAAAAATTATAATTAATTTCTTTGATTAAAATTTTACTTTATAAAAATTATAATATTTCCCAAAATTATAATTAATTTCTACTATTAATTTATTAAATCGATTTTTTCTTATCTTTCGGTCTTATCTCCCGAAATATTGGAGGTAGCCTCCCAATGTTTAATTAAGTTTTGTAGGGAATACTATAATTTACAATTTCGGTCTGATATAATTTTTTTTTTTTCAGATGATTATTTCCGAAGATACGGCAATTTTTGTAAAAGAAATTTTCTTTTTATTTGACTTTTTTACTTATCTTTCGGTCTTATGTCCCGAAATATTGGAGGTAGCCTCCCAATGTTCAACTACGTTTTGTAAGAAATGTTATAATTTACAATTTCGGTCTGATATAAATTTTTTTTTTTTTTTCGGATTACTATTTTCGAAGATACGGCAATTTTTGTAAAAGGAAATATTCTTTTTATTTGACTTTTTACTTATCTTTCGGTCTTATCTCCCGAAATATTGGAGGTAGACTCTCAATGTTTAAACAAATTTGTAGGGAATATTATAATTTACAATTTTGGTATGATATAATTTTTCATTGAATGAATATCTTGGAAACTACGGCCATTTTTGTAAAAGGGAATACTCTTATTATTTGACTTTTTGCTGCCTCGGCATGTGACTGCCTTCTCCCGTTTCCATTGCTCTTGTCTGTTTCTTTTGTTTAGTTAATAGACATTCTTATGGAAGATCAGCATCATTATTATTATTAGTATTATTTTTATCAACTATTATTATTTTCATTTAAAGCGATTCCTTAATTAATATTTATATATTTTTCCTTCTTTTTTTTTCAGAATTATGGATTTTTGATTTTCTTCGTTTATATGTTTATTTGTAGTTTTTTTTTTCTTGTGTTTATTATTTTTGTTTAATATATATTTAACTTTTTATTCAGTACGGCTGTTTTTCTTTCTTTCCTGTCTGCCTTGTCCTTCCTTTTCTATTTCCACTCGTTGGTGGTGCTCCTGGGTTGATGCTGCTGTTTTTGGGGTTTGTTTTTTTTTTTTTTTTTTTTTTCTTGTTTCATCGTTGTTTGCTGCGGCTGTCACTGAGTTTCTTGCTGCTACAGTTGGTGAGTTATTTTCCTATTTCCTATACTCTTTTTTCGTTTATTGCATTAGTATATTTTCAAGTTCACTTTGATCGCTGCTGTGCTGTTGCTAAGTTGCTCCTGAGTTGCTGTTCGATTGCTGCTGCTGATGTGTTGCTGTTGCTGTTACTGAGTTGCCGCTGCTGTTGCTTTGATCGCTGCTGCTGATGTGTTGCTGTTTTTAATTGGTGAGTTATTCTCCGTATCTTATTTACTTAGTTTTTTGTTTATTACATTTGTATTTTTTTTTTCTCAGGTTTATTTTAATTGCTGCTGTGTTGTTCGGATGTGTAGGCCACTGCCTGCCACACGGATTCAACGCGGTGTCGACTCGACTCCATCGCCACTCCTATATACGTATCCTTTTTATTTATGTGTAATTTTTTTATTTTTTATTTTAATAATAATGGGGTAACAAGGGACTCTTGCTGCTAAATTAGTAATTTTCAACATATTACTATTTTGCAGTCAGATCTTATTATTGGTCTATTCCTATTAAATACCGTTTTTGGTCCGATTGACCCGCGCCCACCTAATATTTACTTGTTTGCTTATCTCTAAAATGTACTCAGTCATTGGTTTTTTTCTTTTTTTTTCTTGTTTTTAAATTGAACGTTCCTGTATTTACTGTTCAGAAATTCTGGACAGAAATTACACCTCCTACTGCGTTAGTTATCGTGGTATTGGTGTAAGCTTAGACCTATTAATGATTATGTAATATTACCGGCCGGATTTCTACAAGAAAAGGGATAAGGTTCTTAATACGCATGCTGTGTTAATTATATGTTTGGGTGGTGTAACTTCCCTTCAGTTTAAAGGAATTTGATTTCACATTTATCTATATATATATAAATAATAGTTTAAAGAACAAGGTTAAAAAAAAAATTTTTCCACTTATCTACTACTGCGTTACTTTGTTGTTTCATGTTAATAGCATCTCGCGAAGTTTTTTATATCCCAGTGCTTCGGTCGTGGTCTTCCTTCGTGGGTTTGCTATTTGGACTAGGTCCCCTATCCCAAGGTAGCCGACTATCTTATCAAGTTGATGGTCCTGTAGGTGTCTTAGGAACATAATTTTTTCTAGCTCTTTTTTCACCAGTTTCTCCACCTTCTTTCGTCCTGTTGCAAGTCTTATCTTTCCTTCAATTTCGATTCTAAAGTCACCTTGTATGTTTGTATCATTGTTTAATATTTCCTCGAATTTTTTCTGCCTGTTGTAGGTCCGCATTTGTTCGGTTGAAGCGTTCCAAACGTCGCGTAAAGTTATTCTTTCTCCACACTGCCGCGTTATAACTTCTTTTTCCATTCTTGTCAACTCCTTTTTAAATTCGTCTTCCAGGAATTCCTCTTCCTCCGTGATGTTTAGTGTTTCTGATTTAAATTCTTCCGTTATCTTTTTTTTTTTAGCACGTAGTTTTAGAAGCCAGAGTCTGAGTAATTTGTGTGTTTCGCGATGTTCCCGGGTTGAATGATCTATCGTATTGTCTGGGATCCCTGACACATACCCTTTTGGCATACATTCCTCTTGCCTGGGGTATTTACAGAATTGGAGAGCATTTTCCCCTCTCTTGCTCGTGATGTTGATGTCGTAGTATGATAGTAGTATTTCTGCTATGTCCCCGTATCCCCTATGTGCGGCCATATGCAATGGTGTAATGCCCTCTTTTGTTGTACCCCGGTTTACCTCTGCCCCGAAGACTAACAGTATTCTTACGATGTTGATTAGTTCTGTGTATTCGTCGCTCCAGTTGTTTCCTCCTGCGTATATGTACCTGATTGATTTTGTGAACACCGCCATGATTGGCGTCATTCCTTCTTTGGTAGAGTGATTTACCTTCGCTCCAAGTCGCAACAGTTTGACGGCTTTGCCCCATTGCCTTCCTTCAAAAGCGTAAAATAACGCAGTTTTTCCTTCATTGTCCTCCGACTCGAGTGATGATCCTTCTTTCACCAGTATATTAAACAGGTCCCACGTCCTTTGTTTTGCGGCTATGTGTATCGCCGCTAAACCTTCCCCATTCTTGATCCGAGTATCTATTCCTTCCCGGATCATATGCTCCAACATCTTTTTGCCTTCGTCCTTCAATCGTCCTTCAATCGTCCTTCAATCCACCATCGAAACTGCTAACTAACTCGTGTATGGGGTATTTTTCGCTTTCATCGTTGTTGGCATCCAGCCGAGCTCCCACGCGTACAAGAAGCCAAGCTTCTTCCATCATTCTTCGGTTCAAAGCTTTGCATAGTGGAACTTTTGAATTTTTCAGTTCCGGCTGATCCAATTTGGCACCGGTTCGGATTAGCGTTTTTACTGAGTCAGCTCTCCCTTTTCCTAACGCTACCCCTAGAAGAGTGTGCCCATTATTCCATTCTGGGACGTATCCAAGCCCGTGGCGTTGAATTATGTCTTCCATTTCTCTTGTATCCTCGTCCATGATTGCCGTAATCATCCTTCTGTTCATGGTCCTGGTGTCCATGACTTGTTCGTTTGATCTTTCTCTCTTTTATTGGTTTGCTCTTATCTGTTGACATAGAATTCCTTTCTTTCAACGAATTACTAGGGAGGGGGAATTGTATTTATGCGGAATCAATATTTAGTAATGGGCCTTCGGAGTCTGAGTCTGGGGCTGAATTTGTGAGTTTGATCTTATCCTGATGTACCACTCGAGGCTTTGCTCTTATATTAAGTTCAACGTTGTTATTTTCACACACTCTAGTTATTTCGTATGGGGCCTCATAATAATATTTCATTTTATCTGCTCTTGGTTCCTTTAAAAGCCAAACTTTCATACCTACTTCGAAGACCCTTTCTTTTGTACCTCGATCATAGTACTCTTTGGATTTCGTTTTTGCTTTTTCCAAATTGTCTCTAGCTAGTTTTTGAGTCGTTTCCAACGTATCAACTAAATTTGTTAGGTAGTCGTGATACGTTTTGCCAGCAGTATCCGCTCCCAGTGAAAATTCGGACGGTATTAGTGCTCTTCTTCCGAATACTAACTCGTGAGGTGTGTAGTTAGTTGCTTCGTGGACCGATGTGTTGTAAGAGAACATTGCAAAGTCCAATCAGTCATCCCATTCCCTGCTTTTATCGATGAAGTATCTCAAATACTCCGTTAGCGATTGGTGGATCCTTTCAATTGATCCGTTACTTTGTGGTTGATAAGCAGTCGTATTTGAATGTCTGATTCAGAATAACTTGCATAAACATCGCATTGTTTCGCTCATGAAGTTCGCCCCTTTATCGGTCAAAATCGCTTGTGGTGCTCCAAATAAACAGATGACTTTTTCTGCCAGTGCTTTCGCAACGTCGCCTGCTTCTTGCTGTTTGAGTGGAATTGCAATGGAAAATTTTGTCAATAGATCTTGTACTGTTAGTATGTACTTATAACCTTGTCTCGTTAATTCTCGTGGTCCATAGATGTCTATTGATATTTTTTCAGAAGCTGTTTCCGGGGTGTCCGTGATGACCATGGGTTTTCTCGGCTTCACCCGTACCAATTTACGTTGTTGGCAGATAAAGCATGTTTTGATGTAGTTTCTCACATCCTGCTGCATGGTCCTCCAGTAGAATTGACTTCTTATACGCCGATAAGTTTTTGTCATTCCCTTGTGCCCTCCTACAGCTGATGTATGGTGGTCCCTTATTAATGATCTTCTATTAGTCACTTTAGGTACTTCTACCCTTTCGCTGCACAACGTTATTGCTATTTCTGTGGCTGAAAATATTTCTCTTAATTTCGAAACATAATATCCTTGCAAGGTCTTACTGAGCAATTCGACTCCGGTGGGCATTCGTAATGTTTTACATTGCCTATGTTCAGCCAGCTGTTTTAATGAGGTTATTATATCGTCCATTACTTCTTCAGACGTATGGCCAATGGCATTGGTTGCGTAGATCATTCCAAATCCCCACCTTTTCTTCTTGTTCATTGCCAATATATCTCCTTTCTCCAAATCGTCCTCTTGTATGTTTCCCATGTTAATCCATTTCATTTCTAATAATATGTCGACCAAATCCAAGTTTATGTCTCCGCTGGCTGGTAGGAAATAGGCGAAGTTGTCATTGACATCTGTTACATGTTGCCTGGAGTAGTTTACATTTGATTTTTCCTCTGGGTCCGTTCGATATCCCTCGGGTATATTACATTCTATTTCTGACTCTGAATGTGTTGAGTCTGAGCTATTATGGTCGTCTGTACCTGTCGATCCATAGTTATTAGTCAATATTTGCCTCCATTGGTCATTTCCTCCTTCTGTCTCCTTGTGTTGTTGTCTGGATTCCTCATTCCTTCCTGTTCCATCCTCCTTTCCGTCGGCCTCTGCCTGTTCTTGCTCAAATCTCTGAGTCTCGGGTGTTCTATTCCTCTCCCCATTTAATTCTTCGTCTTCTAATATCTCTTCTGGCCTGCCATCCGATATATTTTCTTTCTTCTTTGTTTCACTTCTTGTTTGATATCGACGTCTGGTAGTTCTTGTCTCCTCTACTGGCCCGTGACGTTCCCTGCTTCCAACACTATCTGTGTCACTTTCTTCTGACCGCAATATTAATCTTGGTTTGTTTTTACTCCATTTTGGGCGTCCTCTATTCCTTTTCGTTAATTGTAGTGCCGAAGGTCCAGCTACTGCTGATGTCAACTCCATGTTTGAATCCGATATCATCTCGGAATCGTTGCATTGCGGCACTGTTTTCTTTGTTATTTACTTTGGACGTCCTTGTTCTGCTGCTGATGATGCTATAGCTTCACTCCTTCCTCTTTTTGCTACATCTATATCCGCTACTGGTAGGAGATGACCATTTTCGTCCCTTACGGGATTCCTGGAGAGTGCATCGGCATTCGAGTTGCTTTTTCCCGGTCAATGCATTATTGTATAGTTGTATTCCTCCAGACGGTCGACCCATCGTCGCAGGTGCTCTCCAGGACTCTTTTTTGATTTCAGCCATGCCAGTGGTTGGTGGTCGGTGACCAATGTAAAGTTCCTACCATAAATATATGGTCTGAATGTTTCAACCGCATACATTATTGCAAGTAACTCTTTCTTGGTAACGTTGTACCGGCACTCCGCTGATGACATTTCCCTTGATGCGTAGCTTATCGCTCTGGCTTCTCCGAGTTTGCCTTGACTCAGTATTGCACCTAATGCATAGTCTGACGCATCTGTTGTGACTATAAACGGTTCCTCGAAGTCTGGGTATTGTAGTGTGACTCCTTCGCATAGTTCTCTTTTTAACGTATTGAATGCTTTTTCTTGACTTTCGTCCCATACAAAAGGGGTACCTTTTTTGAGTAGGTTTGTTAAAGGTTTTGCTTTCCCTGCAAAATTTCTGATGAATCTTCTGTAGTAGCCTGCTAGCCCCAAAAATTCACGGATCTTCTTTTCATTCGTTGGCTTCTTAAATCTTTCTGCCGCTTCGACCTTTGCTGGATTTGGTTTTACTCCATTTGCACTGATAATATGACCTAAATATGCCACTTCACGGTGCAAAAATTCACACTTTGCTGGTTTTAACTTTAATTTCACTTTTTGCAACCTATCAGCGAATTTTTCGTATTTTTCACGATGTTCTTCTAACGATCTTCCATAAATTACTGCATCGTCTATATATATGAACAGTATTACTCCCTGTAGTCCTGATAGTACACTTTCCATCGTGCTCTGGAAGGTTGGTGGTGCTCCTTTCAGTCCCATCGCCATTCTCTTAAACTGATAGTGACCGATGGGAACGGAGAAAGCTGTTTTATATCTATCTTTTTCGGCCAACGGAATTTGATAAAATCCTGAGTCAAGGTCGAATACTGAAAAGTAGGTGGCACCTCCAATTTGATCCAGAATGTCACGGATGTCTGGCAAAGGGTATGAATTTGGAACGGTTTTGTCATTTAACTTGCGGAAGTCGATTACATGTCTCCAATTTTTCGATCCATCGAGTTTTGGTTTCTTGGGCACTATCCATACCGGTGAACTGTATGGTGAGTCTGAGGGTTCAATTATATCGGCATTTATCATATCTTGAATTTGTGTTTTCAACTCGTCCATTAAATTGTGCGGCATCCTGTATTGCTTGATGTTTATTGGAATGTCGTCCGATGTACGTATCCTGTGTGGCGGAACATTTGCTGCTTGTAATTTTTCTCCTGGCAAAATATATATATCAGGTTCGTAGGAAATGTTTCCTCGTACTATCTCTAGCTCTTCTTCGTCGAGGCGTTCCGTTGATATAGTTGCAAGTATATTGTTTGCTCGTTCATGTCTTGAATTTCCAGTTGTTTCGTCTTTTTGGATGCTGTATATGGCTGCATCTGCTGTTATTTCCTCAAATTCGTCCATCTCTAGGTAAGGGACCGTGAACACATGTTTTTCCTCCGTGGTGTTATATACGTACATGCATGCTCTTCCGTTGATAACTAATACCACTGCATCCCCCAAATAAACACCAGGTGCTATGTCACATCGTGGAACGTATCCTTCTTCTCCAGCGTTGACTACCCTGATGTGCACCATCTGTATTGATCTTTCGGGAATTTCGATAGTATCTTTGCAAAAGTCAAATGTATTATTTCCAAAAGTTATTTTTCTGTCTTCGAAGTTAATTTTCACCCCATAGTCCTCTAAAAATGTTAGTCCCAGAATGCCGTCCTCTTCTAGGTTGAATTGGTCTCCTACAACATCGAATATTGTTTTCCGTCCCTCGATGTCTAATTCGACCTTTCCTAAGGTTATGACTGCCTCCGAGGTTATCCCATGTAATCTGGTTTTCCTTGACTCATCAATTTCTACTCTTGCCTCTAGTATATCCTCTCGGATTAAATTTATTTCAGCTCCAGTGTCTATTAAAAATGTTGCTTTTCCTCCGTCAACTTTATTTGTATTTAATTGTATTGTTGTATGCATTTTACCATATAGTTTAACGCTGATTTCTTTTACCCCTCGTTCGCAGTCTTCCGAAATCTCTGCGTAGTCCGATTCAGTAAGGGATGATGCTGCCCCGGCCTCCTCTAGTTTAGATGACCAGTATTAGATCGTTGCATAGATCGTTGGCGGTCTTGGTTTTGTTGGTACCGTATTTGCTGTGGTTGTTGCCATTGTTGTTGCTTCCGCCTCGTCCTCGAAATGTTTGCACAATTCACTTCACTCGATTCACTTAGCTGGGCGACAACCACGTTGGGCGCCAAAATTCCTGTTACGTGTGGGCTTACTCCTGGATCTGTTACCTTTCACGTATCAGACATCCGGACTAACTCAGTATCTCACAGGAACTTATTTATAAGATGGAAAAGGGTGTGGGTCGCTTCTCGAATGAAGAATACACGTGAATTATGTTAATGATTGTTTATTGGGCGTCCCCAAAGCATAGGAGTTACCCTGAATGGCCCTGAGAGTCTCTTTTACAAACTAATTATTCACGATAAAACACAGTTCCAATATTAAGATCAATTTAACAGCAAAACGCAATGATTCTATAGCGGAGACAGATGTAGCAGCAATGAGAATGAGAGTCTAATTTAGACAATTAAGCTCGGTACTATTATTCAGACTCGATATAGATTCGGACAGACTAATCGACTGACTGACTGTAGGTGACGCAAAAACTGGCGTCTCCTGGATGATCGAGTTTATATATCCTTCGTCGTGGGCGTTGCCGATTATTGTATTCTTGCGCCAAGCTAGTGTTAATCCGCGAAAAGAACTCATATTATTACGCCCGCGGATTAACGTAACTACTTTTATGTTCCCTGAATCAGCGGAAAATCGGTATTAATGCGCCAGGTATTGTTGAATGACCATTGATAAACTGTCGTTTCAGCATCACGTGCATGTCCAATTTGTAGAAGCCTCGCGATTCTAAGTAAGTTTTAATCTTGCTGACCGATCACAGAAGACGAGAGTTCCTATTTCATGAGGGCAAGTTGGGCCGTTTAATATATCGATTTACAGATATAGATTTAGTATCGAGATACAGACGGGAGGGTAGGCCCACCCGTCACACTTTAAATACTACAAAGCCGATTAATAAGCTGGTTACTGATAAAGATGGTGCAGTTTCAGTTCAATGTAAAAACAAAGTTGATGTCACGCGAGTTAAATCAATTTTATCTGAAAAACTTGGTGATAAATTTGACGTGAATTTGCAGTGCCTAAAGTTTCCTAAAGTAAAAGTTGTAAATGTGGTCACTGAGTTAGACAAACAAAATTTAATTGATGACATTTATAATCGTAATTTTTTTGACTTCGATGGTGGTTTTAATGTGCTCTCGGATCACATGAATAAATCTGGTAAACGTGTATTGGTGCTTGAACTGTCACTGGAAGCATATGTATCGATAAAAGCAAACGGTTTCTTCATCTATGTTGCACATCAAAGATGCAGAGTATTTGACGTTTTTGATGTTAATTTATGCTACAAATGCTGCCGATCTAACCATAGTTATAAAAAATGTTCCAATGATGTTAAATGTGCAGTTTGTGCAGGAGATCATGACACCAAGTCATGTAAAAGTTCCGAATTCAAGTGCATAAACTGTGTATACTACAATCAAAAGTTTAATAAAAATCGGTGTACGAACCACAAAGCTACAGATGTTAGTAAATGTAGATACTTAAAATACAAAGTAAATAAATACATTGCATCAGTTGATTACCCAGTTGAACCTATTTTACCGACACTATTATGGTAGATAAAAACAATATTGGTATTGACTTCACTTTGAAACAACAGTTTGACAACCTGGACGATGTAAATAAACACCTATTTGTCAATAACTTAAATATTATTTGCATTAATGTGAGAGGACTAAATACTAACTTTGAACGTCTAGAGTGTTTTATCAAAACATTGATTATGAAACCTAATATAATTATATGCACTGAAACATGGAATTTGCCATGTTTCAAAATTTTCTCCATTAATGGGTATAATATTTATTACAATCACAGCCATATCAATAAAGCTTATGGTTTGGTGATATATGTTAAAGCCAATATTGATCATAATGTGCAAATCGAAGATAGAAGTAACGTTAAATTATTATCAACGGTAATTAATACCTAAAATGGTGATGTCATTAAAGTAACTGGTACCTACAGATCATATGATGTCAACAAAGAATCTTATATTGAGGCGATTAAACAATACATCGAAGGCAACAAATCATCTGTTGATCATGTTTTGGCGGGTGATTTTAACATTAATATATTAAGTGATGAAGATGTATCCAACGATTTTTTGTCCAATTTTTTGAATAGCGGTTATATTCCCTATTTTAACAATATAACTAGACCTAGTCTTTCCGTAGATGGTGGTTCCTGTATAGACAATTTCTGTATGAAATCTAATTTAAATAATATAAACTCGTTCACGTATACTAGTGCTTTTACAGACCACTACACATTATTTGTTTCAATTAGAATAGACAAAAGAGTAAATAAACCATTATTTTTACCTTGTATTAATTATGATAAACTAAGTAATCTAAGTGATCAGATAAAATGGAACCTGTTGACACTAGAAAATAATCCGGATGTTGCAATAAATAAATTAATTTTAATTATACAAGATCTTGTAAAAGAGTCTTACAGTGTTCCAAATAAGAAAACTAGAACTAAATTTAGTCCTAGGGAGGACTGGATCATATCGGGCATAATAACCGCGTGTAAAAGGAAAGAAATACTTTATCTAACTTGGAAAAAGAATAAAAATAGTATAATTCTTAAAGTAGAGTATAATAACTATTGTAAAGTTTTGAATAGAGTTATCAAACTTGCAAAACAAAATTACTTAAAAAATCAAGTGAATAATTATAAAAAAGACAGTACAAAACTATGGAACTTTATTAAACGTAAATTAGGAAAAAATAGTGATAAAAAAGATAATATTGAATTCATTTTAAATGATGATTACAAAATAATTGATAAGAGAGAGATTTCTGATCATTTTGTCGATTACTTTAGTGATATTGGATATAAACTAGCCTCAGATATTGACAACAATATCAAATATGAAAAAAAAACTTTTGAGCCTAATCAATTCAGTATTTTTCTCAAACCTACTTCGATTGAGGAAATTGGGAAAACTATTAAGGAATTGAAATTAAAATCTGAGGGAATAGATGGTATAAATAGCAAAGTATTAAAATGTTTATCAAATAAAATTAGCATACCTCTGGAACATATTTTTAATGTATGTATGAATGAAGGCATATGGTCTAAAGCTTTAAAAACTGCTGAAATAATACCTTTGCATAAAGCAGGTGACAAAGTTTTAGTTTCTGACTATAGACCAATTTCTCTTATATCTAATATTGCTAAAGTAATGGAAAAAATTGTATATTCGAGATTGGTAGACTTTGTAAACAAACACAAGTTAATTTCGGATAGACAGTATGGTTTTGTAAAGAACCGTGGTACAAAAGAGGCTATCTCTTTTGTTACTGAATATATACACAATAATTTAGACATAAGTTGCCCAACTGTGATAGCTTTTCTCGACCTGGCAAAGGCATTTGATACTGTTAACCATGCAATTTTACTAGTCAAACTTGAAGCATATGGAATTAGAGGTGTTGTACTGGATCTGCTGAGAAATTACCTAAATGACAGAACTCAAACTGTAAAAGTGAATAACATATCAAGAAAGGAAAGATATGTAAAAGTGGGTGTCCCTCAGGGCACGATTTTAGGACCACTTTTATTTATTTTTTATATTAATGACATATTTAAAGTGGTTCAATGCAACTCACTAGTCTCATATGCTGACGATACTGCTGTCTTATGCTCTGCTAAAAGTTGGTCGGATGTTCAGTCTTTAATTACTACTTGGCTAAATGATATTAACTTGTGGATGTGTGCCAATCAATTATCTCTAAATATAGATAAGAGCTCGTTTATAACTTTTGGATGTTATGTTGATAGTGTCCCAACTGAATTTAAATTATTTCTAGTCAATAAAGAGCTAAAAAGAGTTCAATCCTACAAATATCTGGGATTGATCGTTAATAGTAGACTAAAATAGGACTATCATACCAAAGATTTATTAACTAAGTTAAAATTTTTTACATATGTTTTCTATAAACTTAGTTTATTTATGAATAGAAGGACTTTAAAAATAATTTACCATGCAATGATTGAAAGTATTATTAACTACGGATTAATTGCCTGGGGTAGTGCTTATAGTACCACTAGAAATTCTATAGTATCAACTCAAAATAGACTGATTCAAAAAATTATTATAGATGAAAATTGTAATGTTCTAAATATACAAAAAACTTTCATTGTGAACTCACTCATCTTCTATTTCAATGATTGCAGGCACAAACTTTCAAATACTTTTTTCAATACTAGAAATAAGTCAATCTCACTTCCTAAAATTAATAAAAACATCACAAGTCAAAGTGCAAAATACTCGGCCTTTAAATATTTTAATTTATTACCGAACGAATTGAAATATTTTGCCGGAACAACCAAATTACTAAAAATAAGTCTAATTCGATGGATAAAACAATGTGACTTATGATTTTTCTCTAAACTACTATTATAAATTAATTATATATGTAAACTAGCTTCCTTGATTTGTATTTTAATTTATACCAGTCCTATGAACAGATGTTATGCATCTCTATAGGCCAGATATGTCATATATTATATTATATATTGATTATCTGTAATATTTTCTGGTTCAATAAATGAATAAATAAATACCCTATCGATTGTGTATATGAGATAAATAATTTGAAGGTTCTCTTATTATGAGAAAAGCTATTAAATAAATAAATGAATAAATAAGTCAATAAATAAATAAATAAATAAGTAATGTTTTAGAGAAATAAAAATAATCAATATAATGAGTTGTAACTTAATATCAATGCTAATAGATACTATTGGCCGTAAGAAAAGAATTTATATATATGAATATAATTAAAGAAATAATTATTAATTGGTTATTGTTCAATTACAATTAAATAATTATTAATTGGAAGGGAAGTTACTTGGTAATAGTTTTACTATTTTTAAAAGAAGTTTTAGTTTCCGTAGAGAACTTAATCAGTCTAGATCAATAAATAAAAAATAAAAAGATTAATAATACAGATTGAAAATAATTATAATTGAACTATTAAGTTGATATATTTCAAAGAGCTATTTAAATTAAATAATTAATTATTGAGTTTTATTAAATAGAATTACTGATTTTAAGTTATGAATCATAAACTTCATAACTTAAAAAGTATTTTTATATTTACAATGAGTGACGTTATAAATTAAAATAAATAACAATTATAATAATATTAATATTCTTTGGGTTCCAATAGGTAAATATAAATTATTCTAAGAATTTAACTAAATTTAACGAGATAAATTCTAAATTCTTAATTATTAAAGTATAAAATTTTAAATCAATAACTTGTAAAATTATGGAACTCGAATTTATAATTGGGTATTTGATTGTTTAGTATTGAATTTATAAGTGTAATATTGAATTTTGTAAATTATTTTATTTGATTGTTAAATAAATTCGGCTTTACTTAAAATAGTTGTTCATACATATATTTTATAATTAATAAATTCTATTAATTGAACTTTGAATTAAAATAAGGTATTATATTTAACAGTCACTCTTAAAGCTCCATCCCAATTCTTTTACTTGGTGAAGGCCAAAAAGAAGCAAGGTAATTATGCAATTAAAGTACTATGTTCTGACGTAACACATTAATAAGTCAGGTGTTAGTTGTTTGGCTCTGGATATAGACCAGGGCCGAAGCCTTCGAAAATAGTAAAAAGTAAAAAAAAATAATAGGAGGATGAAACCCATGACAAAAGGAGGGGAATATGATAAAAATAAAAGGACAAATGAATTACGGGCGATCCGAGTTCAAGAAGTGTGAGGGGGTGAGTTTTTAAGGGTAAGAAATGGTTTATCTCGATTTCCGGATAAACTACAAGTCCTATGAAAGAAAGTTGAATGACAAAGTTGTAGGTAATTAAAAGATCTACAACTTATATTTTTACAATTTTTTACATAACCTCGAAATTTATGAGAAAAATTCAAATAACCAAGTTTTTGGTTTTTTATTCTTATCTTTTTAAAAAAATTTTTTTTCCTCTACATTATTTAGTGAAAACTTACCTTATTATGTCTTAAACACACTGTAATTTATTAGATTTGAAATATTTATTTTTTCACCTTATTTTGACCTAATATTAAAAAAGCACCCTAATTTTAAATCGAAAATTCTCCCGTCAAAATATTAGCTTTTTCCAAAACGTCGGTGGGCTTTTTGTTCGTTGAAATCTCTACTTTCTGATGGTGTGATAAAAAATATATAATACTATAGTGAATTGTTCTCAGCAAATGCAAAAAATAAAAAAAACTCGAATTCGAAAATTTTTTCTCAATCGTTATGTACAATTTTGAGCTATTTATCAAAATTTACACTTTAATTACTCAAAAAACGTAAGATTTCATGTTAAATTGATAAAGAAAAAAATTGCAAATCGAAATATACTACTATAATTAACAAACAAATAAGTTAATATTTAATGAAGGGTCGTTCCATGTTAAATCGACCAATAGTTGAAATAGACCCCTTTTGATTTGGATAAATTTTGGTCAGAAGTTTTCTTTTATCATATAACGAAGTTCCGCTAAAGGAAAAAAAAAAAAAAAATAAATTTTTCCAAAAGATATGCAAATTCAAAATTTCGCGATTTTTCCAGTTTTTCAATTTCGTTTTTGTAATATCTTAAACCCTATTATAGATACAGGAATGACCTTTCGTTTGTTTGAAAGAGGACACTTGGGGATATTGAAAAAAAAATATTTCGAAAAATGCCAAATTTTAATTTGTGAAAATCGTCAAAAATGACGGTCGACATTAAAATTTTGGCTCAATTTTTTTTGTATAATACCTTGTACTGATCTTAAAAGATACTGAAATTTTTAGAACTGTGTTTTTCGTTTTTTCAAAAATATAAATTTTTGAATTTCAGAAAAAAAATTTCGGAAAAAAATTTTGACTATTTTTGAAGGCTTCGGTCCTGGTCTACAATTAAAAATCGTACATCTTACATGCATTCCGTATCCTGACCGTATTTAGAGTGAACATTTTATTAAATAACAACTAAAATTTGCTTAGAATTTTTTTGAAAAACTGAGAATATTTAATTGAAGTTATAATAAGTATTTTCTTTAAAAAATAACATAAACAAGCGGTATTTATTTTTTTATAAAAAATATTTAAAGTTAGCGACTTACGATATTTTACGTAAGTAGAAGTAAGTAAGCAATAGTCTGTAAAGAGGGGCAGCACTATTGCGTGAGAAAGAAACCAATAGCCATAACCTATTGGTGTCTTTATTTGCCACAATACCTTTTTAAGAAGCCCTTAGCATAAGCAGTCAACCATCCAACTCCATCCACTGCAAGGAGCAACCAAAGGGCCCAATCAAGGAAAAGGCGCTAAGATGAGCCCCAGACTCACGGATCCGGTAATAAAAAATAATCCTGCAAGAGGTAAGTTTATCTACTTTTATAAGAAAACATCCCACATAAATAATTAAAACAACGGAATTAAAAACTCTGTTGTGTATTCTTTAAATTGTTAGTCCAAACCTCCACCATTTACGCTACTACTCAAACGCCCTTGGACATTACAGAACAATCAAAACAAAAGGTGAACAATAAAAATAATAATAAAGATTTTTGCTGCTGCTCAACAGCAATTTTCTTTGTGATTATTTAATTGAATCCGAACAAAAACAGTTTCACTGTAAAAAATCGTGCCAAGTCCACGTTCATAAGACTATTCAGAAAAAAAAATTCTATTTCTTTACAAAAACATATATAATAAAAAATTAAAAAATCCAAGTAACCGATATGGTTGTATATGATTTTTGGAAATTAAAAAAAAATTTGTTGTAAATATAAAAATTAAAAGAAACAATTTTGGAACGTATTTAGTGTGCGTGGTTATGAAATATTCCACTTTTTATGAAATTCCTAAAATCTATCTACTAGGACTTTTAAAAAAAATTGAGGTACACAATGACGCACACCAAGTACGTTCTAAAATTGTTTCTTTTAATTTTTAAATTTACAAAATTTTTTTTAATTTCCGAAAATCATAGACAACCACATCGATTACTTGGATTTTTTAATTTTTTATTTTATATCTTTTTCTAAAGAAATAAAATTTTTTTTCTTAATAGTCTTATGAACGTGGACTTTATGCTCACTGTGTCTGTGTCTGTGAGCAATTTATGGTAATCGTTATTGATATCATTATAATTTCGATTGTTACTTGCATACTGGTCTTGGTTTTTACAAGGCGGAGTAGATGGTAGCTGTCGCATGCAGTGACTGTGCTACCATCCTGTGTGTATACTGTCCTGTTTTTTCTACGTTTGGACCCCTGCACATCCAATTTCACTCCTATATTTCACTTTATTATCAACCTTATTTTTCGCACATTTGGTTATCAGTGAAAACTTGTCACATTAAAATATTCTCAACTTTATTATCGTCACTACAGCTGTAGACCGACTAATGCTTTCTGTACTGCATTCGCCCTAATCCTCACCTCTTTCTATAGGCTTTTAGATATGAGGAAACCACAGAGAAAACCACACAAACACAAACGCACGCACACACACACGCACACCCACTCACACACACACACACACACACACACACACACACACACACACACACACACACACACACACACACACACACACACTCGGGGCAGAAGAGATACTGCTACCGGGCGCGTCTCCCCGAGCGGATGGGAGAACGCTCGCTGTCCTTGGATGACACTTAATCTCTTAGTTGATGAGGTACAGCGGGTAGGAGCCAAGCAAAATAACCAAACAAAATACGCTCCCGTGGACAAAACTCCCCTTTAATGGGTTGGTCGCACTAACTGACCTAACAAGACGATCGTTCCCTGCTGTGACCCGCTGGGAGTGACCGGAACCTCGTGTCGTAGTTTCCGACGATGCAGGCCACGGCTGATGTGAGCTTGCTCTGCCGAGGTGTAAGTTGCAGCAGTGGATCAGGAGCCAGCCACTTCGGGCCTTGATCAGGAAGTACGCAGTGAGTGTTAGAGATCGGAATCTTCACCGCTCTGAGCGAGTCTAGTCCGTCCGTGTATTCCGGGGCTGGCTAAGTGTCGGCTAGGCCTCAGGGAACTGGGGTAGGAGTACTATCTCCGAGGGTACACCCGTTCCTAGTTATGACAACCCGCTCCACTCCGTACGATGCGCTGGTGAATTTAAAAGTATGAGTAAAATTCAGGAAAACAACAATAGTGAAAACGGGCCTCATGCCCAACAAGCAGCGATTAAAGCAAGCGCTGAAATGAAGCGGTCGCAAGCGTTTGAACACCTTGAAAAGCTGACCAGTGAGCTAAATGACTTCATCCAATCTAAGGTCAATATCCACAAGGAGATTAAGACCAAGACGACCAGCGTAGCCAATGCCCTCCAGAGATTCAAGAAACTTGATGAAGAATGGTGTTTAACAGTACGACGCACTTTTGGCACTACACCGGAGAGAAGCATTCAAGCAACTATCGTGAATGAAGAAGCAATGGACACTGGAGCCGAAGGTGACGGTGAATCAGTCGCGGAAGACAGAATCAGAACTAGCAGCAAGTCAACTAAGAGAAAAGATCGATCTTCTCCCGACCCAACGATCTGCCAAGTTGTGAAGAAAAAGGACCTGAAACCAAGCCCTCCGAAAAACACGGCAGTGCAGAACGCCGGAAAAAAAGAGGTGACTGAATAGCAGAAGGTCCAATCCAAGAAGGAGAAGAAGGAGCAAGCGAGAGAGCGGTTACCAAAACAACCGGTGAACAAATCTCGGCCGGAGCCTAAGCGGGAAAAACCGCGAAAATTCACCAAACCAGATGCCTTAATTATTCGACCCGTTGAGAAGGCAAAATATGCCGAGATACTGCGTCGGATTAAAAAATGTCCCACCAGATCAGACCCGTGACGTCGTTGACAAAAGACGAATGATGGGAATATGCTCATTACGCTTTCCAGAAAGACCGCAGACAAAGGACAAGCTTTGCTGAAGACCATCAAGAGCATCCTTAAAGAAGAAGCGCAAGTCATCTGTAAAGGCCCAGAGGAACAGCTTGAAATCCGGGACATTGACGACGAAACAACTAAAGACGATGTCCGGAAGGCCTTACAAGAGGCAGCTGGAAATGACTACGAAATACCTGAAGATGTCATTAAAATTCGTCCGGCCTACAGAGGTACTCAAACTGCTTCGGTACGATTGCCAGCAGCAATAGTGCAGAAGATACTTGGAAAGACAGGCAAAATAAGGATTGGCTGGGTAAATTGCCGTGTCAGAGCAATTAAGACACCATTACGATGCTATAAGTGCTGGCACTTTGGGCACACTACTGCTCAATGTAAAAGCAGAAGTCGACCGATCTGGGCTTTGCATCAAATGTGGGCAAACAGGTCATCAAGCTGCTCAATGCCAAAATAAAGTGAAATGTGCGTTATGTGCGGAAAAACCTGGCTCTCAGGACACTGCTCACCGTTCTGGTTCTGGCCGATGTCCAGTCTTCCAAGAAGCACTCCAGAAGCTGACAAATAAACGAACATGAGGATACTGCAGCTTAACATCAATCACTGCGAAGCTGCGCATGACCTGCTTATGCAGACAGTACGGGAATTAAAGCTCGACGTTGTGCTTTTATCGGAGCCATATAAACATTTAGCTGGACAACCTTGGGAGACGGATATCACCACGAAAGCTGTGATCTGGGCTTGTGGTAAGCTCCCTTTCCAGAGTGTAGCTACCAATGGCAGCGCTGGCTTTGTAGCAGCATCAGTAGATGGCATCCGTTTTTACAGCTGCTACGCACCACCTAGCCTCTCAATTGCTGAGTTTACTGACTTCTTGGATCGACTGACCGAGGACGCGAAGCAACATCATCCAGTGGCGATAGCCGGGGACTTTAACGCCTGGGCAGTGGACTGGGGCAGTAAGCAGACTAATGCACGAGGAAGAGAGCTGCTAGAAGCTCTTTCTACACTAGATGTAGTCTTGCTCAACAGTGGTGACACGCCGACCTACACCAAAGGTGACGCAAGCTCGATTGTAGACGTCACTTTTGTCAGTACCAGCCTTGCTAAAGGTAACACTAACTGGAAGGTACTGGACATCTACACTGCCAGTGACCATCATGCGATACTCTGGGAAACGTCAAACGACCAGAACACTCCGGGGCCTATCAAGCAATTTAACACCGTCGGTTGGAAGGTGAAATCTCTTGACCCAGAAGTATTGCTAATAGCCCTCGATAGTGATCCGATAGAGACTGGATGTGCAGAAGAACATACTAAGGCTCTGATGATGCGAGTAACACAAGCTTGTGATGCCAGTATGCCTCGCAAACGTGTTATGAATTCAAGACCTGCGGTACACTGGTGGAATGATCATATCAGCAACCTCCGTAAAGAGTGTCATCGAAAGAGAAGAATATCACAGCGTGGCTATCAACGACCTTACTCTGCAGTGCTGATCGCAGAGTCCACAAAAGCTCGTCGTGAACTTAATAAGGCCATAAAAGAGAGCAAAAGAAGATGCTGGAAAGAGCTCATATACGAGGTCGACAAAGACGTGTGGGGTCGGCCGTATAAGGTGGTCATGACGCACCTGAAGAAACAACAAATGCCGTCACCTACGTGTCCCCAACTCCTTCAGAAAATCGTCACTGCGCTGTTTCCACAGCAACACAGTCTCAATTATCAGTCAACGCAAGATGAACTGGACGACATTCCACCTGTCACTGAAGAAGAATTGTTGGAGGCCTGTAATCGGGTAGGAAATAATAAAGCGCCGGGATTGGACGGAATCCCTAATATAGCCTTGAAAACCATCATAAAGGCAGCACCAACATTATTTCTAGACGCTTACAACGCATGCCTCAAGGAGGGGACTTTTTCCTCGTAAGTGGAAACAGCAACGGTTAGTACTTTTACCTAAAGGAAAGAAACCGCCAGAAGAACCGTCATCTTACCGACCACTCTGCATGCTAGATACGGCGGGTAAGATATTTGAGCGTATCATCCATCAGCGAATAGATGCAGTAGTCGACCCACTCTTGGCAGACAACCAGTATGGATTCCGGAAAGGACGATCAACCCTGGACGCGATCAACCTGGTTGTTAATACGGCCAAAGAGGCAATCGCAGGAACTAGATGGAAGGGTGGAACGAAGAAGTACTGCCTGGTGGCTGCCTTAGACATCAAAAATGCTTTCAATTCCGCTAATTGGGACTGCATCATGCAAGCTCTCGACGAGAAGAACGTGCCAACATATCTTCGCAGACTAGTGATTAGCTATTTTACAGATAGAGTGCTGAAATACGATACAAAGAATGGTCCAAAAGAGTATGATATAACCGGTGGTGTGCCACAGGGCTCTGTTCTTGGTCCACTTCTGTGGAATATCATGTATGACGGGCTCCTGAGACTGAAGCTTCCAAGATGTGTCAAACTGGTAGCGTATGCGGATGATGTTGCCGCAGTGATCGTCGCCAAACTCCTCGACGAGATTCAACATCTGTTTGACATCACTTTTGAGAAGATCAACCAGTGGATGGATACAGTGAACCTACAACTGGCCAAGCAGAAGACCGAAGCAGTGCTTATTACCAGCCGAAAAGAAGTTGAAACAATTAAGATTAATGTCGGTGACCGAGAAATCACATCACAACCTTATATACGATATCTGGGAGTGATGCTTGATGCCCGACTCAACTTCAAGCAGCAAGTGGAACACGTCTGTACGAAAGCGTCAGTAGTGAGAGCTAGTCTCGCACGATTGATGCCGAACGTCGGAGGCCCAAAGCAGAGCAGGAGGCTACTATTGTCATCAGTAGTCACATCGGTGCTCACCGACGGAATATCAATTTGGGCTGACGCACTAGAGGTGCAAGATTCATGGAGAAAAGCTGGACCAATATATCGTATGAGTGCCCTACGAGTTGCAAGCGCCTTTCGAACAATATCAGAGGAAGCAGTGTGTGTCATTTCCGGAACTCTGCCGCTTAGAGTTCTAGCTGAGGAAAGACGGAACCTTTACCAACGAAAGAGGTCAACCACACTAAGTGCCGAGGAACTCAGAGCTGAAGAACGGCAGAACAGCATCGCACGATGGCAATCGCATTGGGACGCCGCGACAACAGGAAGATGGACACACCGTCTCATACCGAAAATCGACGTTTGGATAAACTGGAGTCATGGCGAGGTCAATTACTATTTGACAAAGATGTTGTCAGGACATGGATGTTTTCGGACGTATCTTCACCGCTTCAAGCATGATGATTCACCGGAGTGCCCGTCCTGCCCAGGAATCAATGAAGACGCGGAGCACGTTTTCTTTGAGTGCCCACGATTTTACCTACAGCGCGATGAGCTGGAGATGATCCTGAAGAAGAAAATCCAACCAGAGACAATAGGAGAAGCAATGCTGTCATCAGAGGCTGCCTGGAACGCCGCAAACACGTTTGCAACAGAAGTCCTTATAGACTTGCGTTCCATCGAAAGAAAAAGAGCAAATGACAACAACTAGAAGAAAGGTAAAATAATACCTAGTTACCAGAAGGAAGAGCAGTCGCTATATCCTCCCCCCACGAAGTAATGCCTAACGGCGGTTTCCATGAGGGATTAGAGGAAAGAGGAAAGGGGTTTAGGGTTTAGTGGGTAGGGGCGTTAGCGTCGAGTTTTAGTATGACGCTGCGTCGAGTCGCCACATATCCAGGCCAAACAGCTACGCCTAGAATCCGTAAAAAGGATTCCCCCCCCTAAGGGGGAAAAAAAAAAAAAAAAAAAAAACACACACACACACATACACACACACACACACAGTGACAACATCACAGGGATAGTCAGTTAAGCTTCCTATGACCATAAAACGTCGAGATCTGATAAAAACTCGATTATTGCAAAACGGGGTGGGAACAATAACTTCCCGATTTTTGAAAATCTTCGATTTTCTTAGAGAAAAGTTACAAAAAATCATGAACAATCAATAAATTCGTTAGTTTTCAATCTATTCACACTTCTATTGAATATATTTGAATATTTTCTCACATTTTATAAATATTTATCAACAGTCAACTAATTTTCATGACTGTTTACAACTACTAAGTTTAAAATTTTTCTAATTTAAGGGGGTATTGTGGTCTAGAAGCCTAAATTTTAGGCATTTTACAAACTAACATAAAAAAGAATTTAAAAAAAAATTTCTAAAAAATAAAATGATAAATTTAATAAATTACAGGCCGGTGAAGTAAGAGCTACAAAAAAAAAACGGTGCACTCTGGTTGACATTATTCCAGCCCTTGTAGTGAAATGAAACAAAAAAAATCAAAAAATTCTCAATCTGTAAAGATGTCGCTATCGCGTTGACCTTAGCCAAAAAATAAAAAAAAAATAAAAAAAATGGTTTAGCCTAAAGGCCATCGCTGCAACTTCCCGCTAATTCCATACCTGGGCGCTAAAAATTGTACTTATGACATTTTTGAGATTTTTGAGCTCAAAATATAATTTATGTGATATTTTGAGCTCGCTGAGTTCAAAGAGATAATATTTCAATGCATTTGAACTCTCCCAGTTCAAAAGTCTGATAAAAGTTTTATAGAACACTATTTTTGGAATTTTCAAACCGCAATAACTTTTGAATGGAGCAACCGATTTCCACGTGGTTGGCGGCATTATAGGCAGTTTTATTATCCTCAAAGCTGATCGGTGAGATGAATGATTTCGTCCAGCCAAAGGTCAACATTCACAAAGAGATAAAGGCCAAGACGACTGGTGTAGCTAACGCCCTTCAAAGGTTTGAGAAGCTGGACGAGGAGTGGCGCTCATCATTGCAGCGCATTTCCCATGCTACACCGGAGAACGCCTGTCAGGCTGTCGTCGTGACTGACGAAGCAATGGACACCGGAGCCGAAGGTGACGGTGAATCAGTCGCGGAAGACAAAAGTAAAGCCAGCAGCAAGTCAGGTAAGAGAAAAGATCGACCTTCTCCTGACCCAGCAATCAGCCAAGTCATGAAGAAAAAGGATTTGAAGAAAAGCCCTCCGCAAGGAGCGGCAGTACGAAGCGACGAATAGGAAAAAGCGTTGGTTTGGCAAAAAGTTCAGTCCAAGAAAGAGCTAAAGCGACAGAAGAAAGGGGTGCTCCCAAAACAGATGACAAAGGAGCCTCGATCTAAACCCAAGCGAAAGAAACCGCGGAAATGGATCAGACCGGATGCTCTCATCATCCGGCTGACAGAGAAAGCAAAGTACGCCGAGATTCTGCGCCGAATAAAACAGGACGTCCCTGATGATCAGGTCCGTAGTACGGTAGATAAGATCCATAAGACCAATGCTGGAGATATGCTGATAACTTTTTCGAGGAAGAACACCGACAAAGGCCAAATATTGAGAAAGACCATTGCAGACATACTGAAAGAAGACGCAAGAGTAACCTGCAAAGGACCACAGGAGGTAATTAAGATCCAAGACGTCGATGATGACACAACGAAGGACGACATCCAGGGTGCCCTACAAAAGGAAGCTAGAGATGGCTGTGAGATACCACTAGAGGCAATCAAAATCCGTAAGGCCTATAGAGGTACTCAAATTGCCACAGTAATTCTACCAGCAGCAACAGCACAGAAACTACTGAATGGAAGTATCAAAATCCGGAATGGTTGGGTTAATTGCCGAATAAGGGCAACAAAGAGACCTATTCAATGCTTTAAATGCTGGCATTTCGGACACCATGGATCCCAGTGCAGAATCAAGGTGGACCGGTCGAAGCTTTGCATCAGGTACGGACAAGAAAGGCACAAGATTGCTGATTGTAAAAATCCAGCCAAATGTGCATTATGTGCTGAGATTGAAAGTGCAGAGAATGTTGCCCACCATGCCGGTACTTATAAGTGCCCGTTATTTCGGGAGGCACTCTAGAAGTTGACGAACAAACGAACATGAGGATACTGCAGCTCAATCTCAACCATTGTGAGGCAGCGCATGACCTGCTCATGCAATCCGTGCGAGAACTAGAGCTTGACTTGGTACTGATAGCAGAGCCATATAAACACCTGAGTACCCAACCCTGGAAATCTGACAGCACATCCAAAGCTGTCATCTGGTCATGTGGCAAGCTCCCTTTTCAAAATGCAGTCGACAACAGCAATGCCGGCTTAGTAGCAGTATCAGTAGAGGGCATCCGCTTCTATAGCTGTTACGCACCACCTAGCCTCTCTACTGGCGAATTCACCGCGTTTCTGGATCGACTTACCGAGGACGCGAAGCATTACCAACCAGTGGCAGTAGCCGGGGACTTCAACGCCTGGGCAGTAGACTGGGGCAGCAAGCATACAGACGCGCGAGGAAAGGAACTGCTAGAAGAATTTTTTACATTAGATGTAGTACTGCTCAACAGTGGTGATACACCAACCTACACCAAAGGAGACGCAAGTTCTATCGTAGATCTCACTTTCGTCAGTAGCAGCTTCACAAGAGGTAATATCAACTGGAAGGTGATGGATATCTACACAGCCAGCGACCACAACGCGATTCTCTGGGAAATATTAAACGTCCAGAGCCCGAGAAGACCTAAAAAGCAACTTAACACCATTGGTTGGAAGGTAAAAACTCTTGACCCAAGTGCATTGTTAGTAGCTCTTAATAGTGACCAGATTATCGCGTGCTGCGCAGAAGAGCAGTCCAAGGACCTGATGAAAAGAGTGACCCAGGCTTGTGACGCCAGTATGTCTCGTAGACGTGGCATGAACACAAGACCTTCCGTTCACTGGTGGAATGACCACATCAGCGCCCTTCATAAAGAGTGTCATCAGAAGAGAAGAATATCTCAGCGTGGCTACCGACGACTTAACTCTGCGGAGCTGGTTGCAGAGTACAAAAAAGCCCGTCAATCCCTGAACAAAGCTATCGAAGATAGCAAAAGAAAATGCTGGAAGGAGCTCATCAACGAGGTGGACAGAGATCTGTGGGGTAGGCCGTTTAAGGTGGTCATGACCCATCTTAAAAACCAGCTAATGCCATCACCCACGTGTCCTCAACTCCTACAGAAGATCGTAAACGCGTTGTTCCCCGAACAAAGCGAGTTTAACTACCTATTAACGCAGAATGAAATGGATGACATTCCATCTGTCACGGAGGAAGAACTGATGGAAGCTTGTAGTCGTGTAGGGAACAATAAAGCGCCGGGATTGGACGGGGTCCCCAATATTGCTTTAAAAACAACTATAAAAGAAGTGCCATCATTATTCCTGGACGTCTACGCCACATGCCTCAAGAAGAACCGTCATCTTATCGACCACTTTGTATGTTAGTCACGGCAGGTAATATATTTGAGCGTATAATCTACAAAAGAATAGAAGCAGTTGTCGATCCACTCCTGGCAGTCAACAAGTATGGTTTTCGAAAAGGACGATCAACCCTGGACGCAATCAATCTGGTTGTTGCAACGGCCAAGGAGGCAATCGAAGGGATCAGATGGAAGGGTGGAGCGAAGAAGTATTGCCTGGTGGCCACTTTGGGCTTAAAAAATGCCTTCAACTCCGCTAACTGGGACTGCATTATACAAGCCCTGGAAGAGAAAAACGTACCAGGATACCTACGTAGGATAGTGGCTAGCTACTTTACGGACAGAATCCTGAGATACGACCCGAAAAATGGTCCAAAAGAGTATGATATTACCGGAGGTGTACCCCAGGGTTCCTTTCTGGGTCCACTTCTGTGGAATGTTATGTATGATGGCCTGCTGAGACTGACTTTTCCAAGAAGTGTCAAGCTTGTTGCACATGTTCGGTATTACCTTTGAGAAAGTTAACCGGTGGATGGACTCAATGAATCTACAACTGGCTAAACAGAAGACTGAGGCTGTGCTTATTACCAGCAGAAAAGTGATAAAGACCATAAAGCTGAAAGTCGGAGAGCAAGAAATCACATCACAACCATATATCCGATATCTGGGAGTGATGGTTGATGCCCGACTCAACTTTAAGCAGCAAGTCCAAAACGTGAGTGCAAAAGCATCAGCAGTGATAGCTAGTTTAGCACGACTGATGCCAAACGTGGGAGGCCCAAAGCAGAGCAGAAGACTACTGCTATCGTCTGTAGTCACATCAATGCTCACTTACGGAATTTCTATCTAAGTGGACGCACTAGAGAAGCAAGAATCATAAAGAAAAGCTGGACTAGTCTACCGTCTGAGTGCCTTAAAAGTAGCGAGCGCCTTCCGCACAATATCTATGGAAGCAGTGTGTGTCATTTCCGGAACTTTGCCTTTCAGAGTCTTAGCTTAGGAAAGACGGATTCTTTACCAACGAAAGAACTCAAACACACTAAGCGCTGAGGAGCTTAGAACAGAAGAACGGCAGAAAAGCATAAGTCGATGGCAACTACAGTGGGATGCCACAGTGAAGGGTAGGTGGACGCAGTGTCTCATATCAAGGATCAACGTTTGGCTAAACTGGAGTCACGGTGAGGTCAACTATTATTTTACGCAGATGTTATCAGGACACGGCTGTTTCTGGGCGTATCTCCACCGCTTTAAGCATGATAATTCCTCAGAGTGCCCGTCCTGCCCAGGAGTCAATGAAGATGCAGAGCACGTCTCCTTTGAGTGCCCACGTTTTTATCCACAGCAAGATGAGCTGGCGAATCTCCTGAAGAGGAAAATCCAACCAGAGACAATAGAAGAAGCAATGCTGTCATCAGAGGCTGCCTGGAACGCCACAAACACGTTTGTCACGGGAGTCCTCTCAGACCTGCGGTCCATAGAAAGAAGAAGAGTGAATGACGCCAATTAGAAGGAGGAATGAATAACACCTTAGCCACCAGAAGAAAGAGCAGTAGCTAGATCCTCCCCTCACGAAGTAATGTCTGACGGCGGTTTCCATGAGGGATTAGGGGAAAGAGGAAAAGGGGCTTAGGGTTTAGTGGGTAGGGGCGCTAGCGTCGAGTTTTAGTATGACACTGCGTCGAGTTGCTACATATCCAGGCCAAACAGCTATGCCTAGAATCCGTAATAAGGATTCCCCCCCCTTAAAAAAAAAAAAAAAAAAAAAAAAAAAACACACACAAACACACACACCCATACAGACTTAGTGACAACCTCGCGCGAGTACTCAGAGAAGCTTCCTAGGACCTCAAAACGTCGAAATCTGATGAAAACTCGATTTTCGAAAAACGGGGTAAAACCAATAGCTTCCCGATTTTAAAAAATCTTCGATTTTCTTAACAGGAAGTTAAAAATTCACAAAATGGCGCCGACATAATATATTTTTTACCTTTTTTTTACCTTTTCGAATTTTTTAAAAATACTCCAAATTGAAATTTCATAAAATGCAAGGCAGACGCCTTGCATTTTAAGATAGATATATATTAGGGTGTGCCAAAAAAAGACGATATTTTTTTTTTTCACTCTTAGCCCAAAATATGATAGGATAAGTCTAAACAAAAATTCTGTCAAAAGGCCATCTCTTAATTTCAATTTTAAGAGCTCCTTCATCGAACTTTAAGTTTTCCCATATAAATAACATGGAAAGAACGGTCTTAAACAGTATTTTACCCTGCAAGCTGTGAAGAAAATTTTTTTTGATAAAATGAATGATCGGACCGTTTTAAGCATTAAATTTCTGAGAAAAAATTTCATTGAGTCATAAATCAATCGTCATTATTTAAGTTTTTACGGATCTTTGAAATTTGAATTTTTTGAAAATTTTACGTTTTTGCATTTAACAGCCAAACTATTGGAGATAGAAAAAAAAATTAAATAGCAATTTTGTAGTTCGTTTGATGCTCTATAACGAAGTTCTTAACAATTTTTTTGTATAATCAATAACAAAAAAGCTACAGACCTACAAAGTTTTGTTTTTATTATTTTTCACTTTTTTCAATTGAACTATCGATGATATAGAACAAAAAATTTAGTATAAATTTTTTAGTATATCAAATTTGCAACAAAATTGTATAGGTGAGATTTTTTGTATTATTGATGGTTAAAAGTTACAGGCTTAACAAATTCTATTTTTATGATTTTTCATCTATATCATGTAGTATATCAATAATATATATAAAAATTAATAAGAAATATAAAGTACATTCAATTTTTTACAAATTTATGCTTGGTAAACTTTATATACTGTCTGCAGTTCCTAGATCAAAAATTGTTTACTAAAATCCAGTAAGAATCAGAAGAACTACAATAAGAATTTGTGAAATAGAACCCTCCTTCATGTTGTTTACTATGACTAGATTATTATAATTATGGTTTATGATGAAATATACACGATTAGATTAAATAATGATGATAATAAATTTATAATTACTTTGCAAATAAAACAGATAAAAAAGTTTTTTATAGTTTTGATTATATATTTAGACTCTAAAGAAATATGTTTCCTTTTCAATATCAATTAATCGCAATTTAACCCAGAAAAATTATTACACAAAAATAAATTCTCAATATTTTATGTTTATGTTTCTATAAATATTAATATTTGCATTGAACTATGTGTTTTCTATAAAAATGAAGTTGTTATTGCTGCCAATATTCAAATTTAAATTCAACTTATCCTAAGGAATTCGCATTCAACGCCCTCTAAGCATTTATTGTTTTACCGCTTAATTGATAAATTTTCCCCGGGAGAACGCCAATTAGTGAATTCTATTGTCTTTCGTTTTAATTAGTCTTCTATTGAGGTTGGTTTTTTAAGAGTTATTTATGTAATAACAACAATTATACTTTTTGGAAAAAAAAACAATGTCTAGTAAAACTAATCAAAGAAAATACATCAACTTAGTTGGCTTCGAATCGAAAAATTTAAATAATTTAAAATTACCGATGAATCGTGACGTTTTATGTTTGTTTTTCTACAAACATAGAACAGAAAAACGAATTATCCGCGAAAGTGCTAAACTTGTTCTTTTTGAGGTTAGTAAGGTGTGGAATAAGTTTTCATTGCCTGCAAACAACTCACATAATACAATCGTAAAAATTGAAAAATTGTACAAAGATTGGCAAATAACTCAAGTGAATAAAGCTCGAAAAAGATCTCCAGCTCAACTATTAGTTGAAAAAAATTTCAGAGATTCTCTTGATCGGTTATTTGATATTGCACCGCAGAATGCTTTACAGATTCTGAATTCTCCTCAAAAAAGAATTCAGATTGATAGTCGGCACATCTGTAAAACTAGCCAGTTGTTAAAAAACGCTACCGATGTTCAAGAAGTGCTAAGTACAGCAACTATTTGCCTAGATAATAACTTGAATGTTGTTCAAGTGGAAAGTACAGAAACAAACTCAGACATTAACGAGATTGATCTAGCAGGTATATTAGATAGGTGTTTTTTTGTTCTATTTTTTATAATCTACACTGAGAGAAAAAATTTATTTTAATTAGCAATGTTGCAATAAAAAGTTAATTCGATAAAACTTTTCATCAATTTCATTTCTTAGCTGAAGAAGTCATTATTAAGTGATTATAAATTTATTATCATCATTATTTAATCTAATCGTGTAAATTTTATCATGAACCAAAATTATAATAATCTAGTCATAGTAATCAACTTGAAGGAGGGTTCTATTTCACAAATTCTTATAGTAGTTTTTCTGATTCTTACTGGAATTTAGTAAACAATTTTTGATCTAGGAATCTCAATCTTGCTGATTAAAAAAATTAACCATTTGTCTCGATAATCACTCAATTTGTATTCATTGAATATTTCTTTAACGCAAAACATTACTGAAGTAACAATAATATTGTAACGATATTGAACTGCAGACAGTATATAAAGTTTACCAAGCATAAATTTGTAAAAAATTGAATGTACTTTATATTTCTTATTAATTTTTTATATATATTATTGATATACTACATGATATAGATGAAAAATCATAAAAATAGAATTTGTTGAGCCTGTAACTTTTAACCATCAATAATACGAAAAATCTCACCTATACAATTTTGTTGCAAATTTGATATACTAAAAAATTTATACTAAATTTTTTGTTCTATATCATCGATAGTTCAATTGAAAAAAGTGAAAAATAATAAAAACAAAACTTTGTAGGTCTGTAGCTTTTTTGTTATTGATTATACAAAAAAATTGTTAAGAACTTCGTTATAGAGCATCAAACGAACTACAAAATTGCTATTTAATTTTTTTTTCTATCTCCAATAGTTTGGCTGTTAAATGCAAAAACGTAAAATTTTCAAAAAATTCAAATTTCAAAGATCCGTAAAAACTTAAATAATGACGATTGATTTATGACTCAATGAAATTTTTTCTCAGAAATTTAATGCTTAAAAAGGTCCAATCATTCATTTTATCAAAAAAAATTTTCTTCACAGCTTGCAGGGTAAAATACTGTTTAAGACCGTACTTTCCATGTTATTTATATGGGAAAACTTAAAGTTCGATGAAGGAGCTCTTAAAATTGAAATTAAGAGATGGCCTTTTGACAGAATTTTTGTTTAGACATATCCTATCATATTTTGGGCTAAGAGTGAAAAAAAAAAAATATCGTCTTTTTTTGGCACACCCTAATATATAAAGCAGATTCCTACCAAATTTTAAAGGAATCGATGAGATAGAACTTGAGATATTATGTCAACCACTTCAAAAAAAGTAGTTTCGAGAAAATCGCGTTTAAAGTTTGAGAAACAATTTCAGTAAAATAACTCATAATAATATTTAATATTCACCTTGGATTAATCGCGAATCCCAGATCCATAAATTGGACCTTTTTCTACTTTCTACTCGATGTTTTGCGAAGTTCTTTCTGCTAATCGAGCTGTTCTGCTTTCTTTTGAAGAAGCAGAAGCTCACAGAAGCAGAAGCAGCTGCGTTACAAAATCCATTGTATCTTTGAAAATTATTCGAATTATGAAAAATCCACTTAAGGACATATTTTTAAGAGTCTAAACTTTGGAAATATGCAAAAAAAAAATTCGAATTTTTCAAATTTCTAGACCATAATACCCCGTTAATATATTTGAGAGGGACAGCCACTGTGAGGATAAAAAAAATAGGTTATTTTCGAGAATTTGTTTGGCATATTTAAGATTTTTTTTGAATTCATAAGGCCTTAAATCTTAAAAATCAAAATTTTCAAAATCCCCTTCGTGCAACCATAGCTATTAATAGACGAATACGGAAAAAGTTGCAATTGGGGTCATATTTATGCAAATTTAAATCCCACAAGTTCAAAAAATTAGGATACCGGTTGATCCTGAAGGCCATTTCTGCAACTTCCCGCTAATTCCATACCTAGGCGCTTAAAATTGCACATGACTTTTTTGAGCTCTTCGAGCTCAAAAATACAGTTTCTGTGTTATTTTGAGCTCTCTGTGCTCAACAAGATAGCTTTCCTATGTTTTTGAGCTCTTCAAGCTCAAAAATCTTATCAAAGTTCGATAAAACCTGATTTTTTGAATTTTCAAACTTCTATAACTTTTGAATGAATCAACCGATTTGCACGCGGTTAGCAGCAATTGATGAAGTTTTTTGAGCTTTATAAATAATTATTAACAAAAAAATTAATCGATAATAAATTCAGGAGTGATTACAAAAAAACACTTTTTTCAATTTTTTTCGACAACGATATCTCACGAACGAATCAACCGATTCTGACGCTTTTCGTAATGATCAATGCGGGTTCTCAAGGTTAAGAGCTGATTTGTTTTTAAGGTCGATCGGCTCAGCCAATTTGGAGATATTTGAAAGTAATGAAAAAATAAACAACTTTTTTTTTTCACTTTTATTGCAATTTCTCGAAATCTACAAGTCCGAATCGGTTCCAACTTACAGGAAATTTAAGTTCAGCAAAGACCTTTCGAATGACACAAACTGCAATCAAATCGGTCAAGGCGTTCACAAGTTATCAGAGGTTTAAATACATACACACAAACACATACACACACACACACACACACACACACACACACACACACACACACACACACACACACACACACACACACGCAAACACACACACACAAATACATAAAGACGTACGAACATCATCGTGAAAATAGTCAGGGAAGCTTCTTAGGGCGTCAAAACTTCAAGATCTGCATGTTGAAAAATTTTCAACGAATTTTACTACACACAATTGTGTATTCTGCGCATACCGTTTACTATGGGAACTTGTAAATTTTGTACCATTTTTCTTATGGTTCAGTGTAACTATGCACCCATAGTAAAATTCATTGGAAATTTCTCACCGTTTATTGAAACCTCGATTTTTGCAAAACGGGGTGAAAACAATAACTTCCCGATTTTTCAAAAATCTTCGATTTTAACCGGCTGGGTAGCGATCGACGTGGTTTTTTGATGTTAAGAGCTGATTAATTTTTGGAATTGATCGGTCAAGCCGTTTGAGCGTTATTAAGAAAAAACCACATTTGAAAAAAATTTTTTTGCAGTTTTTTAAAAATTTTACAAAATCTATGGGTCCAAATCGGTCCAACTTGTATTCTAAAATCTAAGTTTAGTCAAACCCTTTCGAATGGCACCAACCGCAATCAAATCGGTCAAACCGTTTTAAAGTTATGAGAGGTTTACACTCACACACACACACACACACACACGCGCGCGCGCGCACACACATACGCATACACACACACACATACAAACATACAGTTATAGTGACAACCTTGCGGGGATAGTCAGGGAAGCTTCTTGTGACCGTCAAACGTCGAGATCTGATGAAAACTCGATTTTTGCAAAAGGGGGTGAAAATAATAACTTCCCGATTTTTGAAAATCTTCGATTTTCTTAGTGGGAAGTTAAAAAAGAAGTCTATATATTATCCTAACTTGATATGATTTTACTTACGTAAAATCGTCCAAGAATTAAGCAGCCAATTTTTCTTGACCCAGCTATTGACGGGACATGGGCAGTTTAATGCCTATCTTTTTAAGATGGGACTGCACAGCACATCAACGTGCAAATACTGCCCAGACAAAATTGACAACGTCGAGCACACGTTCTTTGAGTGTGACCGGTAGAAGGACTACAAAAGCAGTACTGATGAAACTATTGGCCCCACGCTTTCCCCTAAGAGCTTAGTTACCTGCATGATCAAAAAAGATGATAACTAGTCAGCTTCCGCAGCCTATGCGCAGCGTCTTTTGAAGGAAAAAATCGCAGAAAGAGATAATTCATAGCTAAATTTGTCATTAAAGACAAATTTGGGAACTGGGGAAATAAAGGATAAAGGGGGGAGGGGAGACCTTACTCAGCAGGAATTTTTCGGTAACCGAAAAAATAATTCAGACAGTCCAGACCGGGACTTGAACCCGGATCGTTTGGTAACGCTCCAGTTAAGCTATCCGAGACATTGTCCGTAATTACCTACTATAACTAGTAACTAGGAGCAACTGTCGTACGACGCAATACGGATGTTTAGTCGGTATTGTTGTCAATAATATTGACTTCCGAGTCCGACTCACCCAGGACAAACAACTCGTCCTGGTATACGTAAATGTATTTGACCTCCTCTATAAAAAAAAAAATGAAAAAAAAAAAAAAAAAAAAACATACACACACACACACACACAAACACACACGCCTATACATATATACAGACATACAGAAACCATCGTGGGAATAGTCAAGGGAGCTTCCTAGGACTTCAAAACGATCAGATCTGATAAGAACACTATTTTCGAAAAACGGAGTAAAAACAATAACTTCCCGATTTTTGAAAATTTTCAATTTTCTTAGCGGATAAGGTACAAATTTTTTTCTTGAAATTTTTCAGTAGCTATCCCGCTTAATATTCTAATTTCTTTATTTTGGAAGCAATTAACAAGTTTGAATCATTAGTAGTAATTTAAAATGATTTACCTTCAAATTTTTATGAAACGTTTGAAAGCGAGTTTCAAATTTTCGATATTATTGCACGTCTCAACGCGAAGCGTGAGTAGTGCTTTACTCTCACTCTCTAAAGGTCAAGCAATTATTTCGGCTCAAATTGCTTTTATCCGATATTTTTTACACTTTGAGTATTAAATGAGTAGACAAATATCAATAATAACACTTTTTTATGTTAGTAGATACTTTAAAAAACACTATTTTTTCTAGATAGTATAAAGAAAACCATTTTGAAAAAATATTTCGGTGGACGTCGGGTTGTCTATATATGCGGATGATGTGGTGATGTATGTGGTCACGGTAACGTCCAAAAAACTTCACATTCTAAGTAACTTTTTTTTTCACTCGCTTCTGTATTGTTCTAAGCAATAGCCTATTTAAAATTACCGTATAATCCAATGTTATTCAATTAAAAAATAGATAAATTTATCAACAGTTGACAGTCTTTTTGGTACATCTATTGAAAAGTGATGTAATAGCGGGAAAGCTGAGGATCAGGTTTTGTTTTGGATGTCTCAATTAAAACGCGGAAATATTATTATCAATATACACTAGAAATTCATTTACACAATAGACAATTAATATTTATTTAATCAATTAGCGGATTATTGTTAATAAAGAGGATCAAATAATGAAAGCGTGGGTGATAAAGCGAAGCCGGTTAACACACATGGTTGAACACAATGCCGGCACTGGAAAAGCGGTGAATAAATTGCAAAAATAACAATTTATCTATAACAAACTTAAGCAGATTAATAACAATCAATTTAGGCAAATTAAAATATTAAATAAGCGAATGGTGGAAAATTTACAGAAGCAGAAGTATAGAAAAACTCATGGCAACGCGTTGCACTCAAAAGCGTAGTTGCGAAAGATAATAATATCAATGCGTCTTCTTTCTGGTCAGCTTTGGAAAGAAGACTGACTGCGCATGTCAGCGGAGCAATCAGTCAATCAAAACAGTCGATACATCGCGTGATCGAGAAAGCTACTTTTGCGCAGGCGGTTAGTTTTTGCGGAAACTAGCGATTGACAGGTGCGGCTCGTGATTTTGGGAGTCCCCCAGGGATGAATGAGCGTTGAAACGTGCACTTTTAGATTTGCTAAACTTTTTGTTCTTCTGCTTATTATTAATAAATAAAAATTTATTCGCAGGCATCATTATTCTTTTAATGTTGGTTTCTTTTTTCCATTGACTGTGTTTCTAAAAATGAAATGATACATATTAATTGTCTTTTTATGACGTTAATCTGTCGAATAATATTAACTTGAAATTACAAGCATAATTTTAAACTTTCCGCTAAGAAAATTGAGAATTTTCAAAAGTTGGTAAGTTATTGGTTTCACCCCGTTCCTCAAAATTCGAGTTTTCAACGGATGTTGACGTTTAAGGATCCTAGGAAGCTTTCACGAATGTTTCCGCGTTGATGTCCATATGTCTGTATGCATGTGTGTGTGTGCGTGCGTGTGTGTGTGTATGTAACCTCGCATACCTTTTGAACGGCTCGATCGATTTCATTGTGGTTGGTGCCATTCGAAAGGGCTTGACCAAACTTAGATTTTAAAAACAATTTGGACCGATTCGAGCCAGTAGATTTTGAGAAATCTCAAAAAAACTACAAAAAAAAAATTAGAAAAACGGTTGACCCCAAAGGCCATCTCTGCAATTTCCTGCTACCACCATATACCTAAGCACTCAATAATTCACTTATTTTTTAAGCTCTTCGAGCTCAAAAATATAATTTTCGTCTAATTTTGAGCTCCTCAAGCTCAAATAAATAGCTGTTCTGTACTTTTGAGCTCTTCGAGCTCAAAAGGCCGATGGAGGTTTCGTAGAACACTATTTTTTGAATTTTCAAACCGCAATAACTGTTGAATAAATGAACCCATTTTATCTTGGTTTTGGCATTCAACGGAGTTTTTTAAGTTCTTTAAAGAATCTTTAAGTGTAAACCAGTCAGACTAAAAATTTCATAGAAATTCTAAAAAAAAACATTTTTTTGAATTTTTTTCGACAACGATATCCGGTCATGGAATCACGAAATCAGGTTATAATCAGGTTAGGAGATTTACATACATACACGCACACACACACACACACACACACACACACACACACACACACACACACACACACACACACACACACACACACACACACACACACACACACACACACACACACACACACACACACACACACATAAAAATTTACTAAGAAACTCACGACATTGAGAGAGTCAGCCATCTTGACACACGCTAAAACTTTGTATGGAACTTCGGAAGGACAAAACTAAAATTTTTCGGCTAACAATTGAATAACCTTTGTCAAAATTTCACGTTTCCGAAGAAAATAAAATTTAGTAAAATTTATCGCTGATAAATAATTTGGATTAATAAATATAATTTGGTTTAATAAATATTATTTGAATAAAATGAAATAAAAATAATTTAGACAATGTTAAGTTTATTTAATAAATTCTCGGACTTGACAAAATCGGATCAATTCAACGAACGAAGAACTCTTATAATAAGTAATGACTGTTGTAATATTAAGAACACGGCAGTAATTTTGGAAATAGGAAATTTATTTTTAGTTAATAAAAAATTGTCGATTAGTAAATAGGAAAAGAAATTATTTAATAGTCAGAAATAATTTGTTGTTAATATTGTTAATGAAACATAGTGTGGGTGCGTGCGCGTAAAGAGTGTAACGGAGTACACGGGGCCTTCTTTATTTAGAGAAGGTCTCTGATCCGGGCTAGACATTTATCGACTGATTCCCCAGAGCGCTATGCTCCGAAGTACTCGCACCTCTAGCTTTAAGTTAGTGAGTAGGGAGAGTGAGTGGGGAGAAAGCCGAGGAAGAAACAAACTCACCAACAAGAATCAGAAGATTCATTGTGACCGAACAGTCCAGCCAAGTAGACACACAAAAAGTAATAAACAGCTATCCGAGGTAATTATTTTATTTCGCTCGACTCTTGTGGAACGAAGCGACAAAACTTTATTAATTATTGCTTGCTAGGCCTTTCTGTCAGCTTGCATTAGTTAATTTAATTTGTAATAAGTACTAATGCCGATTTGCAGTTACTGGCAAAATATTTGCTAGGGAGTACGTGACGCGACGCGGTGACCAAGGCTTTACCGCCAGACCAAGTAACTACTTACCGAGGAGATTTTAGTACCAGCATCGAGACGAGGAGTTTGCAGCTCGACGAGGGAGTGCACAATTAAAATCATAATAACTCCAGGTACAAATATTATGGCTGAATAATCTCTCGGTGGTGCAGCGTCAGCCAGGCACTCAAGTCGGCTGTAAGTAATCGCCATTTCGCGTTCGGTCACAATCATTAGTTGAAGAATTGAGTCACTAGAATGTACTCAAAATATTATTAAGAATATTATCGAGGATATTCTTTAGAATGTCTATAAGAATTTAGTCACTATAATTTACTTGAAATATTATTTGGAATTTATTTATTTAAAATTTATTTATCAGAAATATTTAGAATGTTATTCAGAAAATGATTAGGAATTTATCTATATATATATAAGCGAAATACCACTCACTCATCACGAGATCTCCGAAACTATTCGCCCGATTGACTTGAAATTTAGCATAGTTACTCCATTCGTGATGTAGACGCTCACTAAGAACGGATTTTACGCAATTCCTAGCCAAAATGAATTTTTCGTCTACCATCACATATGCCCTCCCTCCCTCCCTCTCATTCTTCTCCTCCCTCCCGTGCCCTATAATCTTTCCCCTTCCCTATATCTCTCTTTTTGGGAGCGAAATATCATTTTGACCCTCTAATCTAAGAAACCATCAGTGGCACCCGTAAATTATCGAACTCAACCCCCTACAACCACCCACGCTAATCAACCTTGCCATGGTTACCATTGTCATGGTTATCGTTGCCATGGTTACCGTTGCTATGGTTACCGTTGCCGTGGTTACCGTTGCCATGGTTACCGTTACCATGGTTGCCGTTACCATGGTTACCGTTATCATGGTTACCGTTGCTATAATAACTGTCAAAATGATTGATTTTAAATTTTATCGATTGACTGTTGGGACAGTAGGAATTCATAATCATACGTTTTTAAGGAAGAATAGCTAAATCATTAATAACTGAAATAACTTATATGTATTGGAATAATCATGAAGGATGAACTCGATTATATCATAACACAGATAAATTAAACATAAATATTATCAAGTTGATATTGTTAAATGATTATACTGATTTTAATGATTAAAATTAAAATGGTAAATTGTGTCTGATGCGTCTTCTCTAAAATTTTACAACGATATCGTTAAATTATTATAAAAACGGTCGATTTAAGATAATTTCTAATAAAATGAGTAATAATAAATATATTTTTAATACCACTTAATTTGTTATGAATTTATTAATAACTAGCTGATACCCGCCCGCTTCGATAGGAATACAATAAATTTTTATGGTGTAACCTAGATGAAAAATATAAACAAAATGGTTAATTTCAAAAGATAATGAATATAAATTTTGAATTAGAGAAAAGTGATTGTTTGTGATGACCGGTGTTAGCGAGTATTAAATATATGAGAAAAGTATTTTATTATTAACATTTTTTAAAATTAAAAATTATTGACATTTTTAAAATTAAATAATACTATGAAGCGGAAAAGAATAGGAGTTACGGATAATTATTACGTGAATCGTTCCAACATTCACGTAACAGAATAATTGGAGGAGGAAGAGATTGAGAAAGAAATAGGAAGGACCTTCTTAATAAGAGTTTACAGAATATGCGAGAAAAAATTCAGATAGCTCGGACAGGGATTCGAACCCAGAACCTTCCGGTGACATGTCGGCTACTTCTACCATTTGACCTATCCGGTCTAGACTAAATGTTTAGGATAACATTATTATAATGGGAACGCATCTCACTACACAGTACGTCATGGGTGATGCGGAAATCTGTCTAATGACAGATTTACTGACTAACTGACCCATTGATTGATTGATTATTAATAATAAAATACTTTTCTCATATATTTAATACTCGCTAACACCGGTTATCATAAACAATCACTTTTCTCTAATTCAAAATTTATATTAATTATCTGTTTGAAATTAATCATGTTGTTTATATTTTTCATCTAGGTTACAACATAAAATTTTATTTTATGCCCAGCGAAGCGGGTGGGTATCAGCTAGTTTAAAATAATATTCAGAATAAATTTAAGAATAATCGAGACAAGTCCAGAAGCAAAATCAGAATAAAATTAAGAATTAATTTAAGAACAAATCAGAAATAAAAATGCTAAATATTTAATTAAATATAATTAATTTAATCAATATATTAATTAAATTCAACTAAGTATTTAATTAATGAAACCAGGAATTATTTTGGTTCATTAATTTACTACATAGGCAGAGTTTGGATTGACTTTACTAGGAATACTTTCGGTTGGTCAATTCATGAATTTGGTGCCATGTAAAACAAATTGTCTTTGGTAATTGAGTTAAGTGAATTTATTTAATTAATTGCATAAAGTAAAACCAGTGAAACGTTTTAGAGAAGTTTTAGTAAAATCATTTGAGGTTAAATTAATTTAAATCAGTGAAATAAATTATAATAAAAATTTAATTGCTCAAAATAAAATTTCTTGGTAATAAAATTAAAATCAGTCAAAATCACTAAAATTGTTAATGTTAATTATTCAATTGAAAGTAGAAAATAAAACTTGTAAAAAGTCGTCAGAGAAAAAATTACACCAAAAACTTGCGACAGAGACGTAAGACCGAGCGAGAGCGTCAGCCACCTTGTCCCGCGTCAAACGCTGAGTAGAGGACACTCAAGGTCGAGACTAAAATCTTACTGTGTTGCTAGGCAGAATATAATCCTCTGTTAAAATAAAATAAAATGAATACTAAGTTTTTAAACCAAACACAATAGAAAGTAAAATGAAATAATTCAGGTAAAATAAAACTCGGTTATTCAAGGACAAGTAAAATAGTTTAGTCAAAATAAATCAAACAAAATCAATTGATGAATTCTTAGTTAATAAAAATTGAGTTCTTAATTAAATAAAATAATTCATAAACTCTGGGAAAATAATTCGGACTAAATTAACAACGACCTAATAAAATATTTAATAAATTCTAATAAATTAAATTAAATGAATTAAAATAATTTAGTAAAATGGATTTATAAAATTCTGGTGAAATAAATTAGACAAAGTAAAATAATTTAACGAAACAATTTATAAAATTAATTAAGTAAATTCAGGAAAAATAAATTTGTAAACACTCGGAATTAACAACACGTTGTTGGAAGATTATTAAGATCTCTGTCAATAGATTTTAATCTATTAATTCAAGATACGAAGACCTCTTGTAATTAAATATTTATTGTTGTATTATTAAGACCACGGCAATAAATTAGTTAACGATTTTAATTTGAAATTCTGAATTGGGATTTATAATTAAGTTGGGAAGAATGGAATAGTAATTTTGGGAAATAAATATATAAATTTTAATCTGTAAAATCTGGGGAAATATTTAGTGTGTTTGGAAATTAATTAATAGTGTGGGTGGGTTAGTATTAAGTACTGCAGTGTTGCCTAGGAATTCATGGTATCCTCCTCTAATTTCTGGGTACACTTAGAGTCCTTTGCATATACGCCCAGGTAGGGGGTGCAATAGGTGTAAGATGGAAAATTAAATATTGGGGTGTGTGTGGAAAATATTATTGCAGTGTAGCCTAGGGATTTATGGTATCCTCCTCTGCATCCTGGGCGCACTTAGAAGCCGTTGTAGTAAGTAAATCCGTTGCCGGATTTGGGGTACAACCGTAGTAAGCTAGAAATTGCGGTATAGACGCTCCATATGAGGGTACTGTCGGGAATAGTAACTATGATGGAAACCGCGGTATAGACGCTTCATAAGAGGGTACTGTCGGGAATAGAAACTATAAAAGAAACCGCGATATAGACGCTCCATAAGAGGGTATCGTCGGGATTAAGTTTATTTGATATTTTGTAAGGGGGTTTTATTGTATATTAAGAGTTGGTTAAATAAAATAAATTGTAAAAATGAATTTCTTTTAATAATTTCTGTATTCTTCCTAATGATCTCTCGAGACCCTGAGTCTTCACTTCAGGTTCTGGTCCAGTTTCTGGATACTGTGCGAAAAATACAGTGGCGCCCTAAATAAATTTAGGGGCGACCAAGAGAGCGGTAGACTACCCGTTTCAAGAGACTACCCTGGATTCATGGTATACTCCTCTGGCTTCAGGGTAGTTCTCTTAGAGTAACGTGAGGGTCCGGTGGACAGCGCGAAGATAAAGTATCGTGAGGTTATGTTAAGTTATTATTATTATTATTATTATTATTATTATTATTATTATTATTATTATTATTATTATTATTATTATTATTATTATTATCGTGAGAGGATGTGATTTTCGGAGTGCTCTGAAAATTGTAGATTTTTATAGTTGATAGTTTATGAATAAAATAAAATTTTGTATTATTGTGTTTATAAAGTGTTAATGAACAAAATAATATAATAGTATAGTTGATTAACTTGATTGTTTTATTGTTATTTTAATAATAAGTGAAACTGAACTCGGTGGGGTTAGAGTGCTGTTGTTTTGTATGTGTGGGTGCTGGGTAACCGGTACAAACAGATAACAAAAATGTCAAGTCAGATATGCTATGGTTGTAAGCAGAACACAGTGAAAAATCCATTCATCTGCTCAGGTTGTAAGAATGTTTTTCACAAAAGCTGTAGGATAAAAAAACACAAATATGTGAATTCACTAAATGAGCTGGTGGCATGTGTTGGTCATGATATGGATGAAGGCATGGATACGGAGAGTGTAAATTATAATGAAAGTTTAAGAAGATTAAAAAGAAAAAGAACAGACGGAGTAGAAAGTGATATAGATGAAAAATTAGATTTGTTGCTGAGTAGTTATGATAATATCGTAGTGGACTTCGATATTTTCAAATTGGAAGTTAAACAGATTATTAAGAGTGAAATAGAGTGAATTAAAAATGAGATAGTTGGTGATATAACTAAAGCAGTAACTAACGCAGTGCGTAAGGAATTAGTGGAACTGAAACGTGATGCAATGACTGGAAAAGAAACTAGTGACACCTATAATGCAAGAGAGACATATGCGGGGCGACTAAAGAAATCACAGATGGAAAGTATTGTTGTAGAGCCAAAGGCGAAGCAGAATACGACAGTTACTGTACAGAAACTTAAGAAGAGTGTAGATGTTGGCAAACTTGGGCTTGGTGTGGACAAAATAAATGAAACAAAAAATGGGAAAGTGATCATTGGATGTAAACAAAAACAAGATTCATATGTATTAGTAGAAGAATTAAAGAAAAATATTGGGAATGAATACAATATTAAATTGAATGATAAGAAATTTCCAAAGTTAAAGATAATTGATATAGAAGAGGATATAATTTTAGAGAAAAATGACGAGGAAATTATTAAAATGGTACAAAAACAAAATGATTAGACATTGGATCAAAACAGCAAAATATAAAAATGAAAGAAGTTGTCACAGTGTTTACACGCTGTGGCATTTCCCGCCGGGCTTGAGCACACTGGTGGGAGGCTCCGCCAGATGGCGGCACCTCCTGAGCTGATAATAAAAAGTTTATTAGAAACAAAATTTAGTTTTAAGTTAATATTGTTTATTTATATTTCATTTCAGCCCAGAAGGCGATCAGGATGGTCGCCGGTGATTAAAATTAGCGCGATGTAACTTTGAAATTTAAACTAAAGAATTTAATTTGTTTAATCAATTCAATTTACTAAATTAGATGGGGCTCCGGTGAGTGGCCGACGGGCCTGAGAATACCCGAGGCCCCCAGTCTAGAGCAGACGAGCCTGACGCTTAGCTCAAATTTGTCTTTTAAACTCACGTTTGATTTTAAATTATTAAATAACTATCTAAACAATGATTATGATTGTTGCTGAAATGTTATTGCATGCGGATGCCGGCTCAATTTGCGCTTCGGGGGAGGATTACTCAGTATTTGGTGGAATTGGAAATTTTGGAAAAAGAACGGTACCGGTGATAGCCTGAGGTGACGGGAAGTCCCTCATGAGGGCAGGTCGGTAGCCGCAACTGGCAGCATGCTGCCGGCGGAATAGATAGTCAGTCACAGGCGTGATATTAGATTGCAAGCACCAGTATGGTCAAGCCATTCAATTTTGGTATAATAATTTGCAACTGTTGTTTAAGTTGCTCAACAATTCGTCATTGATTTACTGTTTGGTTCGTTTGAGACTTGATTTGGTGATTTTGACTGATCGTATTAATGCATTCTGGTAAGTCCTTGAGTATTATTCCACCGCGGTAATTACTGAGATTCTCCCGGGCGGGAGCCAGCGCTGGTTTTCCACGTGAGGCCGCCATCTTTACCACGTGGCTGACCCGTAATGAATTAATTACAGTGAACTATTTGATAATAAAATTAAGTTCAGTTATAATCAAACTTGGGCTAATTTGTTCTTTAAAATTAACGAAAGACCTTTCGGGGAAAATCTCACGGCGGCTGATTGCCTAATCTCGTCCTGTGGCTCGCGTTAATTTATTACGTAAGTACTTAAGCCAGGATTGGAACTGCGGTATTTTTCTGATTATTATTTCCCACGCGACATATTATTGTTATATTTATAATTTGTACAGCGTGATTCACGATTGATATTGTTAATTATTAATCATTGCAATCATTATTTGGAGCGTGATTAACAATAAATATTACTAAAGATTAATTGATGATACAATTGTTGTTTGGATTTAATTTACAAATAATATAGATAAATATTGTTTTGTTTCTTTTACAACTATTATTTTGCGATTGATGACATCAGGCGTCGAGTATTATGAGTATTATTTTGGTTGAATTCATTATTGATCATCAAAGCGATCATTATTTTGCGTTATTTATGATTGCTATTGTTAAATGTTAATTGCCATCGCAGGTATTATTTTCAAGCGCAAATCTTATTTAATATTATTAAATCTCGATTATTGTTAAGATTGTTAATTTATTGTGAGTATTATTATTTCCGAGCGCAATATTATTATGTTTTGGGTTGAATAGAAAGTTATTTGTTAATCAAGAATTCCACAAAGGATTTATTTGTAATTTGAAATAGACTTAAGTTGGCCCACGGAGGATCTCAGTGATTGAAACCTCTTAGGCCTTAATCTGAATAAATTTATAGCTAAGAATTTATTTTGAACTATTTCATTTTCTTGAAGTATTTTCTTAGATTAATTCCTTTATGCTAACTATTTGACTTCCCTGTATTCTTTTCCTGCAACTCATCTTTCTATCTTACCTAGTTATTATAAAATAGTATGTTATAATTGATTCTTTATTATTTCCGATTTTGAGGTCTATTTTAATTGTAACCTTGATTTCCTCGTGGCTTGTTTTTCACTCATATTGATTTAAATCGTTAATTGACCGTCCGGCGCGGCCCCTGGAATTGTTATTATTTTTGGCAATTTTTAGAAAAATTACCTGGCGTCCTATCGTGCACTAACCCAGCCTGAGGAGTTTCGGGTTAATTTTATTATTATTTATTAATAAGGGCGAGCGTAAAAGACTTTACCCAACCGGTACCTCCGCCTCCGGTCAAATTCTGTTAAATTTTGGGGAACAGTTTTGTTACAAAGTATTTAAAGTAGATGATATTGAGGTTAGTCATTGTGCTAATGACACTAATTGTGAGTATTATAAAAGAATGAGAAACAGAGTGCAGAAAAGTATTAAATACTGTACTGAATAGCAAAGAATAACAAGTAGAAAGCATTCACTAGGAGGTCAGATGTTGGTTATAAATATTCAGTGTTTACTATGGCACCTGGATGAGCTGAAAAGTTTGTTAGTAAACAAAAGGCCTGATATAATATGTGCAATTGAAACACATTTAACAGCTGATGTGAATGAATATGAGTATGAAATGAGTAATTACAATAATATTAAAATGTTATCGTGTAATAAAAGAACAGGAGGAGTTATTTTATATATTAGAAAAGACGTTAAATATGAAATAATACATCATATGGTTGATAATTTGGATGGTGAACTAAATATGTGGATGTGTAGTGTCAAGCTCGAAGGTATATTTGAAAATATTATAATCAGCAATGTATATCATTCTCCTAACCAGAGTAATAGTATATTTATCAAAAGATTAATGCAGGAGTATGAAAATTTAAATGAAAAAGGTCAAGTAACATTGGTGGGTGATTTTAATATTGATGTAAGCAAAGAATTACAATACTCAAGAAAAATAATAAAAGAAATGAAAAGTGTGGGTATGAATCAATGGTTTCAAGAATATACTCGAGTAACATCAAATTCTAAAACTATAATTGATTGAGTGTTTGCGAATAAAATTATACATACTAAGGTTTTAGAGGTACTAAGGATTACAGATCATTTTATTGTGGAAGTCTCTTTACCAGTAGTTACAAATAAAAATAAGAGCAATATTAATAATATATGTATAAAGTACAAAAGAGATTATAGTAATTTTAATTATGCTAGTTTACAAGAAAATATCTGTAATTACTTGAAAAATATATATACTGATAGTATAGAATATAAGAGTGAAACTGTAGGTGGAAAAATACGTCTTTTGACAGGTGTTATTGTAAATAGTATTGATGCCGTAGCAACAATTTAAAAATTTACGTATAAAAATAAATGGGACCAGAGTAAATGGTTTAATAGTCAAATAAATGAACTGATAGGTCATAGGGATGAAGCATATCAGGAATTTAAGAATAATAATTGTAAATTTTTATGGGGAAAGTATAAAAGATTGAGAAATGTAGTAGTATCTGAAATAATAAAAGCAAAAAAGGAGTATTATGAAAAAATGGTTGACTCTCAAAAAGGAAACTCAAAAAAGCTATGGAATAATATGAAATCTATATTAGGCAATAAAAATCAAAACGAAATAAAATTAGAAATTAGTTTTAATAATGAATTAGTCAGAGATAATGCGTGTACTGCTAATAAATTTAATAATTACTTTGTAGAGAGTGTTGAAGATATTGTCAAGGACATTGATAAAAATGATTGTCTCGAGAATGACTTTGGGTATGATGAACCAATAACGAGTTTTGATAAATTGATAGAAGTAGATGAAGCAGAACTAGATAAAATAATTAAAACGATAGATAAGAACAAGGGTGAAGGAAATAGAATATCTTATGATATAATCAGTAAAATATGGAATGTCGATAAAGTAGTAGTTAGACAGTTAATTAATTGTAGTTTAGAGTCATCAAAAATTCCGAATGAATGGAAAAACTCGTTGATTCATCCTATACCGAAAGTTAAAGGTACTAATAAGGCGGAGAAGTACAGACCGATTAACACCTTACCTGAATTAGAAAAAATTTTGGAAGAAATTGTTAAAATTAAATTAATAGAACACCTTGATAGGAATAATATATTAAAGGAAGAACAGTCGGGCTTTAGAGTACATCATTCGTGTGAGACAGCATTACAAAATACAATGTGTGAATGGAGAAATGAAATAGATCAAGGTTGTTACGATGCTGAGAGCACCGTAGGTCGGTTGCCTTCGGGTAAGCTCGGTAGCGTAACAACATGGCTGCCTACTCTATAAAAGAGCGGGACCATGTGGTCTCAAAAGTTAGTTAGTTAGTTAGTTAGAAAAGTGTTAGCAGTCAGCTAGCTTTTCACCTCAGACGTAGATAGCGGTAGCTTGATCATAGGCACACATCGGTATGATGTATAGGCGGTATGCCTTGTGCCTAAGCGGATTATAATTGCTGAGACCACGTTTTTTTGCTAGTTTTTGTAACAAAACTATTTGATAGGTTTTGAATCAGTCAATTATAACTCGAAACTCGCCTTTCCTATTGGCATAAATAGTTTGATAAACGTTTTTTTTTTCTTTTAAACATAATTTGATCCCGTGTTAATCAGTACCAGTAAACTACTGATTAGCTCCTAAACGTTTGAGTGAATGATATCGGTACGATACCAGTAACTAGACAACAATCTAGTAAACCAGTTTAGTCAATAAATAAATTATTTTGACATATAAAGTCAGTGTTTTCTTTATATTTCGCGTTACTGCATCCTATTGTGATAGAGTGCATTCACGAAGAGTATCAATCCAGACCAGGCCATCCCAGTAAGATCAAGAGGAAGGAGTCATCTCTCGATAGATCTGATTAGTCAATTACAATAAGTATTGGTATAATTTAGATTGTAAGGCCAGTTCGAGGTAATATAATTGAATTAGCTATTTTATTCTGATTTAGCCGAGCGAATCCACGGAATTTGAAACGACACCCTGAAACCGTGCTAATTCAATGCGTAATAAATTTATTTATTAATTAATTACCTTCCAATTATTTTATCAAAAAAATCTACAACGTT
>NC_058166.1:6267833-6281571 GCF_020080835.1 Cotesia glomerata | reverse complement strand
GCTTCACTCGTACATAGGAAAATTACAGCAATCACAATTAGAAAACATTATAGTAGAGCCAAAAGAAAAGCAGGATACGGCAGTAACTGTACAGAAGCTCAAGAAAAGTGTAGATGTTGGTAAATTTGGTTTGGGAATTGACAGAATAGGAAAGACAAGAAGTGGAAAAGTAATTATCGGTTGTAAACAAAAACAAGATTCATGTAAACTAGTAGAAGAATTAAAAAAAATTATAGGTCAGGATTATAATATAAAAATGAAAGATAAGAAAATGCCAAAAATAAAAATAATTGACATTGAGGAGGACAATATTTCTGAAACAACTGATGAGGAAATAATAAAAATGATACAACTGCAAAATGACATACCCCTGGATGAAAACAGTAAAATGGATAAAAAAAAGAAAGGAATTGGAAAGAAAAAAGATGGCACAATTATTATGGAAGTTGATCCTAAATAACATAAGTATTTAGTGGAAATAAACAGAATAATACTAGGTTGGAATAAATGCAGAGTCTCAGATTGTGTGAGTGTATTAAGGTGTTATTAGTGCTGGGGTTATTATCATTTTGCGAAAGATTGTAGAAACAGAATTAAGTGTAAAAGGTATGCGGGTGACTATAAAGAAGAGGAATGTGACAGTACGGAGAAGAAGTGTGTTAACGGTCAAAAAATGAAAGATGTTTATAAAGTAGATGACATTGAAGTAAATCACTGGGCAAATGACGTTAATTGTGAATGTTATAGAAGAACTAGAAATAAAGCACAGAAAAATATGAAATATTTTTTTGAATAGCAACAAAAAAGAAGAAGAAATCACTCAATGACTGGTCAAATGTTTGTGATAAATATTCAGGGCTCATTATGGCATTTAGATGAGTTAAAAATGTTTATGGTAAACAAGAGACCTGAAATAGTATGTATAACTGAATCGCATTTGACAGCTGATGTGAGTGAACATGAATATGTTATTGGTAATTATACTAATGTGAAAATGTTTTCGAATAATAAAATAACAGGAGGTGTAATGATATATGTGAGAAAGGACATCAATTATGAAATAATAATTAATGTGGTTGATCATGCTAATGTAGAAGTAAATATGTGGATGTGTAGTATCAAACTTAAAGGTCTATTGGAGAATACAATGATAAGCAATGTATATCATTCTCCTAACCAAAGCAAGAGTATGTTTATAGAAAGATTAATAGAAGAATATGAAAACTAAGATCAAAAGGGACAATTTATTTTAGTTGGTGATTTTAATTTAGACGTAGGAAAGGAATCTCAGTATTCTAGAAAGCTAATTAAAGAAATGAAAAATGTTGGTCTGAATCAATGGGTTAGTGAATATACTCGCGTGACATCTAATTCTAAAACTATAATAGATTTAGTATTTTCTCACGAGAATATATGTACGGAAGTTTTGGAAGTGCCAAGGATTTCCGATCATTTTATTGTGAAAGCGTCCTTATCAATAGTTAAGAATAAGAAAAAAACAATAATAATGATAGTTGTATTAAATTTAAAAGAGACTATAGTAGATTTAATAATGCTAGCTTAAGTAAAAATATCTGTAATTACTATAAGAATTTATGTACTGAGAATTTGGAATATGAGTGTGGAAGTGTGGATTTAAAAGTAGGATTTCTAACAAAGGTTATTCTTAATAGTATTAACACAGTGGCTCCAATTAAAAAAATTATAGTAAAAAACAAATGAGAAAATTGTAAGTGGTTCAATTGTCGTATTAAAAAGTTAATAAATAGTAGGGATAATTCTTATAAAGAATTTAAAAGTAGAAATTCTGTTGCAGAATGGGAAAAGTATAAAAAATTAAGAAATTTGATTGTAATTGAAATAAGAAAAGCCAAAAAGGAGTATTACGAAAAATTGGTTGACGGTCATAAAAACAATTCTAAAATTTTATGGAAAAAGATGAAAGATATAATAGGTAATAAAAATCAAGTAGAAATAAAACTGGAAATCGTCTTTAGTAATGAAACAATCGGGAATAATTCGATTATTGTTGAAAGATTCAATCATTTTTTTTTGCAAAGATTTGAAGACATTGTTAATGATATTGATAAGAGTAATCGAGATGATAGTAACTTTAGGTATGATGGATTGATGACAAAACTTCCCTGGCGGTTTCATGCTTACGGTAAATCCGCGGTGACTCCATAGTAAAAAAATGGTCGATTCACGGTCGTTTCACGTGACGGCTATTTCACTATCTAGTTAGGGTTGTAGTACGGTGAAATCACTGTGGAAAAACAGTATATTCGTTCTGTTGCGTCACTAACTACGGATGGTAAATAAATGTTGATTTATTAGCAGTTCTATGGTGAAAAGACTGTTCCTAATTCGTAGAACTTTAGCATTTCTGTTGTCAGTATAGCATACTTCTACTGCGGAAAAATGATTTTTTCAAAGTGAACACCTCATAAACTTATAGTGATATCACCGTGGACCTACTACGGTTCGACGATCGTTCGACCGTCAACTCACGGTAAAATCACCTTCTTTTCACCGGATATACTCGTTCGTTTTCTTCCGGACAAATGATGTAAATGATGGTCAATTATTATTCTATAAACAGTGTAGAGTGCTGAACTCTATTGATATTTCACATTAAATTTAGTTATTTGTAGTTAATTTTCAGAATAAAAAAATTTTTTAAATAAACGCTTAAAAAAATTTCATTTTTCAAATTAATATTTTTTTGCTCGATTAAAAAAAATAACACGTCACTTGTCACGGTGATAATAAATTCAAAAGAATCCATGTATATCATCAATGCAAGGCCACAGTTTATTTCAAATAACTGCTCAGAAATATATTTAAAAAATGTCAGCGTTAAAAGCTGAAACAAGATAATAACTTACAGCGTGAGGAAAAAAATATTTATTTTTTAACACTCTTTGAGAGTTAATAAATTTAATAATTACATCAATATTTATATGAAAAACATAAATGAAGGAAAGCTTATGAAATAAAAAATTTTAATTATATGTTTTTTTACAGAATCAGGATATTTCAAGATACCATGAAAAACGTCCTTAATTATAATGGTATAAATATAAAAGAAAATTTCATCAACTTTTAATTAAAAACTACCTGCCCGTGTCTAAAAATATTCATTCAAACTCACTACCATTTAGTAGACAGTCCCATGGCTAAGCGGTACAACGCTTGTCATGCTTGCTTGAGACTGGTGAGGCGTAGGTTCGAGACCCGGTGTGAGCTGAAATTTAATTTTCAGTGAACATCAGTGCTCATAACTCACGCCGGGCTGTACAGGCTTAGCAGTGTATCAATGAGTTAGTAATTAATAAGTTAAAAAAAAATCCGTAAATACTACTTAAAATTATTATTGTTCTAAAAATACTAAATTTTTCATTTTGGAGAATTTTAGCATTTTCAAATGGGATTTGTTATGAGTAGGTTATTCAAAGGCGGTCAAAAGAGCGTTATTCGACAATGGAAGGATCGTGAAACGACGGTAAATCGACAGTGGCACGACAGTGAAACGACAGTGAAACGACTTTGGATTCACTCCTATTTTACTGTGTCACAACAGTGCTTTGACTGTCAAATAACTATACATTTATAAACTTTTGACTATGGTTTCACTCCATAGTTGCCATATAAAAATGTCATTTGAACCATTTTACCAAGGTCTAATAATCTGATATATACCATATTTTGACAGTAGTGAAATGAAACAAAGTCACCAATGTTTCACCGCGAAATTACTACTGTAATACTAAGTTCTCATTGTTGATCATAGAGGGAACTACCGACTTTCCATAGTATTTTCACCGTGACCACAAAACCGCCAGGGTTGATAATTTAGTAGAGGTTGATGAAACAGAGTTAGACAAAATAATTAAGAAGTTAGATAAAAACAAAGGTAAAGGGAATGTCATATCTTATGATATAATTAAGAAAGTATAGGATGTTGATAAGGTAGTTATTCGAAAGCTTATAAATTGTAGTTTAGAGTCAGATGAAATTCCAAAAGAATGGAAAAACTCATTAGTCCATCCAATACCTAAAGTGAAGGGTACTAATAAAGCTGAAGAATACATACCGGTAAATACTCTGCCAGAGTTAGAAAAAATCCTGGAACAAGTAGTAAAAAATAGACTAATTAAACACCTGGATAATAACAAAATATTGAAAGAAGAACAGTCTGGTTTTAGATTACATCATTCATGTGAGACGACTTTGCAAAAGAGAATGTGTGAATGGAGAGAGGAGATAGACAAAGTCAATATAATAGGGGTAGTTTTTGTTGATCTTAAAAGAGCTTTTGAGACCATAGACAGACAAGTATTAATTAAAAGGTTAGAAATGTTTGGTGTGGGTGGTAATGCACTGGAATGGTTTAAATGCTATTTGAATGAGAGAACGCAACAAGTACAATTTGGAGAGTCAATATCTAGTGAAAAATTTGTCAACCATGGTGTTCCGCAAGGATTTATTTTAGGTCCTTTGCTCTTTATTATATATATAAACACAATTGTAGATATTGTATATAATTATGGTTGTAAGTGTAAATTGTTTACGGATGATAAAATGATATATTTTAGTGCAATAGATACAAAAGTTATTGAATCAGTATTGAATAAAGTATTAATAAATTTAGGAATATGGTTAAATAATAACTCGCTCAAACCAAATGTTAAAAAGACTGTTTGTATGTTAATTCGAGATAGAAAAAAAAAGAATATTGGGAACATAGAATTGAGGTTGGATGGAGAAAAAATTAAACAATGTACAGAAACTAAATATTTGGGCATAGTAATAAATGAATTTTTAAGTTTTACGAATCATACTTTTTATATTGTAAAAAAAATTAATACCAAGATAAATTTACTATACAGGCTAAGTGGTTTTATTAGTGATTATACTAAAGTATTAATATATAAATCAATTATTGCGCCTCATTTTGACTATTGCTAGACTTTGTTAATAAACATTAATGATGAATGCATGAATAGGTTACAGAAGTGTCAAAACCGAGCCATGAGAATTATATTAAGAGTGAATAGATATACGCCTATAAAATGTATGTTAGATACGCTATGTTTTTTGTCAGTTAAAGAGAGACTTAAGTTTAATGTAACGATCACTCCGTTACAATTATTATTATTATTATTATTATTATTATTATTATTATTATTATTATTATTAAAAGTCGAGTTGAAAAAAAAAATCACAATCAGGGTTAGGTTTTTGGCTGTCCCCTAGCGACAGTTTGAATTCAAGAATGAGTATTTTAAATAAGAAGTTTGTTTGTCGTCGTTTTAGAGTAGAAATAAAAAGAAAAGTAGAAACATGTTTAAAAGACTTTCATTCGGCATGTACAAAAGATCACAAAATTCTCAATATTAATGGAGATAGAGTGATCTGTGAAGGTAACTGTGAATTGTTTAATAGAACAGTAATCGGTAATAAAAATTACAGACGTAGTAGGCGATGGGGTGAAGAATATGAACAAGAAAAATTGGGAGACAGGCTTGAAAACTCTACTGACAAAATCTCGAACTCAAATGATAGAAGTGGTAATAACGACAATAATGATAATTTTAAAATATTTTTATTTCTAAAAACTAGTCTGTATTTTTATATATATTTTTTTACAATTGTAAATTGACTATGTTTACAATTGTTATTTGCTATCTAGTCTATTGCACAATTTTCCTCTAATTATTTATAATTTTTTGCCCTCCGGGCGGAAAGTGGCAACTTTCGTCCCGCTGCGCTAAACTAAGTTGCCGCTTTCCGCCTTCGTCGGACAAAAAAATAGTATACACTCCTCGGGAAGTAAATAAGAAAGCCTCAGATCACATGTTTGTTGACCTCGGCTTCGCCTCGGCCAACAATTACATGTGATCTGAGACATTTCTTACTTTACTTCCCTAGGTGTGTAATATACTATTTTTGTTAGCCTGTATTCCCTCCAGGCATAAACAATTTTTTCATTCTTATTTTAAATTTGTCATTAGAGATAAATTCAACTGAAAAAATAATTCGGACGGCCCAGACTAAGAATCGAAGCTGGATCTTTTGGTATCGCGCCAACTGCTCTTCCCTTAAGCTATCCAAGACACTGTCCAGAGTTACCATTCAGTTACCTCTTAATGACAAACTCAATTCTGAATATAGTATAATGTCAAATTCCTTGACCTTCTGTCTATACATTTTTAACGTCTGATGATTTACAATTTTACAATATTTTTATTTCTAAAGACTAGTCTGTATTTTCGTATATATTTTTTTACAATTGTAAATTGACTATGTTTACAATTGTTATTGGCTATCTAGTCTATTGGAGAATTTTTCTCTAATTATTTATAACTTTTGTTAGCCTGTATTCCCTCCAGGCAATTTTTTCTTGCCTGGAAAAATTGTTTATGCAATGATGGACCTGTTGGCATCCCGGCATCAGTGATCAAGATTGTAGCCCTGGAATACCCAGACACACTCCTGTACACCTACAACGCATGCTTGGCAACTGGCAAGTTTCCCGCAGTCTGGAAGCGGCAGAGATTGGTTCTTCGTCGTTTAGACCACTCTTTATTCTAGACATTTCTGAAAATCTGCTCGAGAAGCTCATACATGGGAGACTTCGCAACGACATCGACCGTGCTGGAGGTTTTTACACCAACCAGCATGGCTTCCGGAAAGGTCGTTCGACAGTCGGAGCGATCGAGAAAGTCATGAAGACAGCAACACAAGCATGGTCTGGTAGCTTCAAAGCTCGTAAAGTATGCCTTCTCCTCACGCTAGATGTCAAAAACGCATTTAACAGCGCAAAACTGGGGAGACATTTTAGACGCTCTGGACCACAAGTTTGACGCGGAGCCAGATAATCTGGCACTAGTCGACAACTACCTTGACGATAGAAAGCTGATAGTGGAAACTACTGAAGGCCCACAAGAATACGCCATAATGTGACACAGTTTTATTGGCTGCACATTTGGCCCCTTAAATTAAATTAATTGAAAAAATAAAACTAGACAAAATGAATGTAAATTAATAAATAAAAGGGCGCCACCAGGATTTCTAATCACGGTTCCTGAAACCGGAACCAGAGCTGAGCTTATCTTACAGGGATAGAGAGTGGAGGAAGAAGATCTGAAATCAATAAATTCTTAATTAACAATATATGGCCAAATTTATTAACAACAAAATGATTTAACAAAATGCGCTCACTCGCACTCACACTATAATAACTTAAGACTTCAGCCTAACTAACGGCTGACCTCGGATAGAGACTGTCGTATCAGAGGGGACGCTGTTAAACACCTAATTCACTAAACCCAGAACTGACTTGACTAACTCAACTTAACTAAGTAGCCAGCGAAGCACCTCACACAGAGACTGACGTATGTAAGGGGACGCTGTTAACACACGAGAGAGCAAAACTCTATGACGTTAAAGACAGTGATGGAAACATGAAGGACGCGAGAACGAGAATGAAGGCGGAAACGCAGCAAGAGTGGCAGGACCGATGGACATCGGGAGAAACGGGCAGATGGACGTTTTATATTTGTAAAAATGCTTGCCGTAAGATGGTCGGTGTGGCTTAATGTATATAGAATAAGCGAAAGGAAATTTAGTATAGACCGGATAGCTCAAATGGTAGAGTAGCCGACATGTCTTCGGAAGGTTCTGGGTTCAAATCCCAGTCCGAGCTATCTAATAATTTTTTCTCGCATATTCTATAAACTCACATTAAGATGATCCTCTCCACATTCCTTTCTCAATCCTTTCCTACCAATATCCTGTTACGTGAATGTGGAACGCTTCACGTAATAATTACCGTAACTCCTATTCTTTCCCACTTCACAGCATTATTTATATTTGTAATAGTAAAATATTTGTAATAGTAAATAGTAATAGAAAAAATAGCGGGAAAAATAGCGGGACTTTATGAAAGTCCAGAGATAGCGACACCAAAAGATCCAGGTTCGATTCTTGGTCTGAGCATTTTCTGAGTTATTATTTTTTCGGTGACCGAAAAAGTTTCACTGAGTAAAAAATTAACTTCTTTGCTTAATCTTAATTAAAAATAAATAATTTTTAATTATTAGATATATTTACCCGAAAATGGTATTAAGTGCTCATACCAACAATAGAAGTGGTGAAAATAAATTTAATAAATAAAAATTTAATGTAAAATTTAAAATTAGTCTAACACCAATTTGGATCGGGGATGATGGCTTTGAAATATAGAACTCTTTAATGAGTAAAAACACCGATCTTCAGAAAGAATAGTAAATTATCGAAAAATCCGGGCTGGACGGACTATTATCTTCATTCAATTAATTAGAAGATTAGAGTCTACTATGGCACGCCGTTTTACTTTTTAAATCTTAAGATTTTCTACCTAAGGTTTAAATTATAATTAATATTTTTACTGTTTTTGAATTATGTTTGACATAATTTTTATTTGAGATTATTTTTTTGAAATCTATTTTTATTTCACTTTTGATAATGTTAATTCCATCAGCATATAGAAACATAGGGTTTTGGAGCATTTTTCATTCTTTAAGATATTATTTTTTACAATTTTTTTGACATGTTTGTTAGGCAGAAATCAATTTTTATTTGGAATTTTTAGCTGTATGCATATTTGTCGATGTCATACATATGATAGTAAATTTTGTTTACGTTGTTGAGTATAGATAAAAATCCGAACAAAAACAGTTTCACTGTAAAAAATTGCGCCAAGTCCACGTTCATAAAACTCATCTCAATAACATTTGCACTTTACAAAAAAAATAAGACTCGTTTCCATAATTTTCATTCTCTACAAAAAGATGTGAAATACAAAAAAATACCAAGAAACCGTCATAATGTTGGAAAAATTGAAAAAAAATTTGTTAAAAATTTAAAAATTAAAAAAAAAATTTTTTATCGTACTTGGCGCGCGTCATTGAGTACCCCAAATTTTTTCGGAAGAATTTCAACCCGAGAAAATACGATTTCGCTTGAATTTATGTAATTATGTATATTTATATATATGTGGGCTAATATATTCGGGCTGATCAAGTATACTGAACTAATTAAAAACACTGCTTACTGAATTAATTATCAGTTTTAGTGAAAAAATCCGTTTTTAAAATTTTTTTTAGATTTTTAGTGGAAATAACTGTCAATATGGTGGTGCGGTGAAGATATCTGAAATTATATAAAATTTTTGGATTCATTTTTTTTCAGCTCTGTCATTAAGCTTTAATGAAGAAGCTTGATATTGCTTCGTTTAATTGTAATTAACACATTTTGATTGGCAATCACACCGTATTTTCTCAATTTAGTCAGCCATATGTTTTATTTTTTAGTGAACTCAATACTCGCAGTGACTCTACTACCGAGTCAACGTATGCATGCGTATCCACTTGTAAGTAGTTTTCATAGCCAAACACGAAAGAGCGTTTTTATCAAATCATAAATGATGTGCGGGAAATTAAAAAATTTCAAATAACATATGTATGACATGTAGATTTGACCTAACTTTTGTAAAACTTATTATGAAATAATAGTTTATTAATTACATTTATGCATTTCATAAGTTGACTTACTTATAAATTTTTAAACATTAAAAGAATGTTCATTTATCCTGAAAAAATTTGGGGTACTCAATGACGCGCGCCAAGTACGATAAAAAATTTTTTTTTTAAATTTTTAACAAATTTTTTTTCAATTTTTCCAACATTATGACGGTTTCTTGGTATTTTTTTGTATTTCACATCTTTTTGTAGAGAATGAAAATTATGGAAACGAGTCTTATTTTTTTTGTAAAGTGCAAATGTTATTGAGATGAGTTTTATGAACGTGGACTTGGCGCAATTTTTTACAGTGAAACTGTTTTTGTTCGGATTTCACATCTTTTTGTAGAGAATGAAAATTATTGGAACGAGTCTTATTTTTTTTGTAAAGTGCAAATGTTATCGAGATGAGTTTTATGAACGTGGACTTGGCACAATTTTTTACAGTAAATCTGTTTTTGTTCGGATACCTATCACTTAAAATTTATTATTATTTGAAACCCGCTCAATTGGATAACAATGCCACCTATAGGCAACGACAACGAAATTATAGAATATGTACACGGTCCAATGAGAATTGCCTAGATCTTGAACAGCTGGCTTGTCCGAAGAAAGTAAAACTCAAACAATGTTTAGCCTGTTGTGTATTTACTCTAATTAATAAATGAAATTTAATCAAAAAAAATATGTTTAGAAACATACACATGTAAAGTTGTTTGAAGGTTTGTTCTAGAAATTTTGTATTTATAAAATATTTTTACATTCTTAATTTTAAAATTAAACTTTTCCCGCGCAAAATTAAAAATTCATAAATAAATGAAATAATGCAGGCAAAGCTATTGTCATATAAAAGGTGATTTGTTCGTTAATTTTGAAAATCAAATCCTAATAAATTATTTGTAATTGATCCTGTAATAGTACTATTATTTTTTAAATTTATTTAAAAAGTAAATTATTATTATTATTATTTTTTTTTACTTAGTATTATAATTATTAAAATTTTTGTTTTGTTGTTTGTGTTCATTTAGGTATTTTTTTTTTTTAATTTAAAAGAAGTTATTAGTAGTAGTTATTTAATTTAATTTTTTGTTTAGTTCAAAATAGGTAATATATTTTAAGTATTGAGATGTTATATATACGTCAAGTTTCAATTTACTTTTTTTGTAAGAAAAATAGATAAGCACTTTTAGAATTTGCAGGCCATCTTACTGATTGTACGGTCTCATCATCTATTTGGATCCAAGATAAATTATGTTTAATCATTGCAACATGATGATTTGTAGAATTACCATCTTTTGAAGAGTCAAAGATAGCACTTACAACAGAATAATTTGTATTACATAATGTTATTTTTGCTTTGGGCACCGATTTTATAAATCCTTTTTTCCTATTTGTTAATTTATTTTTTCTTTTGATGGACAAATGTAATTTCACAACTTATATCTATTGCAAGGAATTAAATGAAATTTTTGTTAGGGTTTCTTTGACTTCTTTACAATTTCCACATAATTTTAAATTAGTAAACCAATATCCAAATGATGAATCAATTAATTCTTGTAGTTCAAATGTTTTTTTCTCATCATATATTGAAACATGTAATACATTTTCTAATATACTGTAAGAATTAGAATAATTGCACGTTTTGCATCGATCATTAATTTCTAATTTAAATTGCACTAAATTTCTAATATCACAATTATCATCACAAATTTTAAGAAATACTGATACAGGATCGTTATTTGTAATAGAACAAGGCTGCTCTATTAATAACTCTTTAATGTCACTGGACTTTAAAACTAATTTGCGATTATTATATTTGCTAAATAAATTACTAAGTTTATTGTTGACAGATTGATTCTTTAGGCCATGATTGATTAATAATTTTCTAATTATTATATTATTAAACATACATTGAATAATTGAATTAAAACCATCGGAAACGTTATCACAGTTTTCGATACCTCGAAATTCTGATAAACTAAGGGAAGCTTTTTTCGCATTTTTGGGTTCAATTTGAATAGAATGTTCGTCGACTGCCCAAATCATGTCCCATACTTTTTGCCACCGTGTATCAGGAATTGGTATGCTAGGTAAATCGGACCTATAAATTTTCCTCAAACGATTATATTCTTTAATTGCTGAAGAGCTTGCTTTAACGGAATGTGGATTAAAATTGATTAAATGTAATCCACGTAACTCTGTTACACGAGATAGGGCAACATAAATTTGACCAACATTAAAAATAGTGTTTCCTACTTCAATGATGGCATTTTTTAGACTTAAACCTTGACTCTTATGAATAGTCACTGCATAACTCAAGCATAATGGGAATTGTTCTCTTACAACGAAAGCTCTTTCAAATAATTGAAATTTGACTTTAATCTTCTCAATAGCGTACTCGGTATCTGCACCAAAGTCTATATTAATAGCTTGTATTTCACTCCCATCAATCGACTTAGAGACTGATTTAACTGTTCCAATAGCACCATTGACTAGACCAAGAGTAACATCAATATTTCGACGTAACATAACTTTCGCACCAATTTTTATTGTTATAGTTTTAGCAAGTCCAGCTGATTGACTAGCATTGTCTTCTATTTTATTTAAAGTGTCAGATACTTTTTTTATTAATGATTTATTGCAATCTAAGTGGTCACGAGCCGTCAAGTATAATTTCTTCAAAAAGAAATTTTTACTCGTCATAACTGAATTCTTATTAAATCACATTGCTACACGTAGTTTACCTCAAACAGACTGAATCCGGACGGCAATTTATCAATGTAATTACATATTTCATGTACTTTCTCATTATACGAAAGAGATGGATCAATAGTAATTTTTCTCTCTGCTCCAATAATCTGATGTCGTCATTAGTCATAGAAGCAACTCGTACTTGAGAAAGCAGCTGACCATAAATATTATCAGTTTTTTGTCTCATATTAATTTAGTTCTTCTCATAACAGAATAAGTCGGTCCATAAGTTAATACTTTCAGACAATGACCCAACATACTTTTTCAGCATCTTGAGATGATAATGTAACATAACTTGATTTTCATGTACAGGAGGGAGTTGGAGTAAATCTCCTCGAAAACAACAACATGTTTACCTCCGGAACCAATCATCATCGACATCAAAAAATTTCTACTAGTCTTAAATGTATATATATCAGGAGTAATATTTGAGACCATTGATATCTCATCAATGATAAACAGCGTTGTGTTTTGTAACTGATCACGTAATGCTTTTTAGCACATTGTCAGAAAATTGCGTATAAGATGGTGTGAAACCATGGTCGACAAGCAATTGAAATACAGGATGTATAGGCTCAATCCATTAATATTGAAAGCAGCAATCCCAGTAGGGGCTGTTACAACTGCTTCTCGATCCAATTCTTCTCTAATCCAACGTTTTATTACATTAATTAGAAAACTTTTTCTCCTGTACCACCTTCCTCCGCCAACATACAATCTTTTAATTTAGTATTATCAGATAATACGTTATTTTTAATTTTTTCAAAAACTTTCATTTGATCAGCGTTCATGTTATTAATCATATCAGCTAGAGTACAATTATTATTATCATGCTTTTGTGCAGCATCATTGATTTCTTTAGCTATTATATGTATTTCGGCAGCATCACAGTTTGATAACTTTTTCTGAGAATCATCATTATTATCATCGTCATTATTGCATTTATTTTCAATCAATGTTTTTATGTATTCTAAACCTTTTTTAAATTCTTCATTGTATTCATGATAATCATTAGCTTGTTGAAGCATTATAATAAGCTGATGAGTAAATGACTCTGTGTAAGTTTCAAATCCATTTTTAAGCTCATCTATATTACGCCATGGTTGAAATAATAATAACAATGAGTAGAAATAATCCTCTGGTCGATTTTGCAATATTATATCTAAAATGATTAATTAAATAACATCTTATCCGTTTTTCAAAAATAATCCTGGACGTATTTCATAATACTCATTAAGATTATTTTTTGGTTCTGTCTTAGTTGTATCGTACCCATTACTTTAGCAAAATTATATAAGCATAAATTTTCTAAATCTTTAGGACGATTATTAGGATAATAATCATCAATTTAATGAAGGACAAAAATATCTCAGTTGATTCTTCGGGATCATTACGTACTAATTCTTCAATTTCTTTGGTTT